>NW_020654810.1:9280738-9327451 GCF_003589595.1 Hyposmocoma kahamanoa | reverse complement strand
TATATATATATATATATATATATATATATATATATATATACAATAATTATAAGTTTTTTATTACAATACCGACTTCAAAACGCATATGAAAGAAGTCCACTTCAAAACGAATCGTATGATTCCAAAACTGCCTCCGTGGCCGAATGGTTACGATACAGGGTTTCACTAGGGCGGGGCTATAAAAGTGTGCAAAGAAAAAAAGAACACAAGGTAGCTTCTGTACACTATTGAGGAGTTCCTCTCAACTGTCTGCCATTTTCATCATAAGATCACCTCACTAAGTCACCATAACATTTTATTTTGTTTGGAATTACATCTATGTGCCAAGTTTTATTGAAATCGGTTATCGGAAAGTGGGTGAAATCCAATAACCCGGTTTCATCCCCTAATTTGCCACCCTTAGACGTGGAATATTTTGGAACCACTATTAAGGTACCCCATTCCAATAAAAAAAGATTCATCGAAATCGGTTCAGGAATATCCAAATCATTGCGTGACATACGCACAAAACATCACCGACGTATAATAAATACAGACAACCCTCCTCCATTTTTGAAGACGTTTATTAACAAATAGCAAGTTAAAATTAAAATATTAATTGTTTGAACTGTATCAAAATATATGTCCCGCTACTTGGCATGTATAAAATATATTATGCTTGTGCCTGATCCTGAACCTTTCATATTTTTACTCTACATTCAAAGTAACTGTCGAAAATTCGTCCCCTAATTATTGATCCGAGAATAGCGTTTAACTTAAAATACATGTTTTCACAAGTTCTGTGCTCCAAGTTAGTTCAATCGAGTTGAATATAGTTCGCGGGATTTTGACCCTGCGGGCCTTAAAGCCTGCAGTGGAATGCCCTTGCAAGGGTACATGAATGTCGGCCTTTGGGTGTCAGTCGTCGCCCTTTGTACCAGCACCCCCTACACCATCGCACCACCCCGCGCCCCGCACTTACAATGTACTCTAATAGACGAGCATTGTATTCTGAATGCACCTGTATTACCAAACCATCTTTACGATGACTACAATCGACTGGTCGTGCAATCGCAACTTTAAGATTTTTCTTCTCTGCTATACTCATGGCTGATAAAAGGGAAAAGTGCAATAAGGGTTCTCGTTTTCACACATTGATTGATGTTTTCTAAAACGAAGTCATACTGTTAAGAATTTTAATTTTTTCTTAATAGTAATAATACGTTTTCCAAAAAAAAAATATATATATATATAGCACCAGCAACACGCAGTAAAACAATTTTTGAAGGACAAAGAGATTTTCTATGTGATAGAAAATTAAGGAATAACATAAACTAAAGAAAAATCTAGTTGTCAATTTCAATCATTCATCTTTTCTTCGCAAAATGTAATTTATTTATTTATTTTATTTTATTTATTTATTCTTCATTTAATTTACAACTTAAGTAACATGTAGTTAAGACACTAAAACCCTTGAGGGGTTTAAAATGTGTCAAAATTATAGACGAAACAACGAATATCCCCTGAGAAGACATATTTTTTATTGTTAAATATCAAAACATCAAAGAACGATTAATAAAAAAAATAATAGGCCTGCATTTACGTATATATATATACTATTACGTCTCATACACATAACAACAACTTCGTTAAAATTTCTGGAAATCGGGTGGCGAGGTGTAGGGGACGACAGAGAGTGGGAAGGGGGAGGGGATCCAGCACGAGTCGAGGCCAGAGTCTTCGCTGTCGTTGACACCGCCCGAGGACGCGATGCTCAAGGTCACCCGGCCCAAATTTGCTCCTCCACGCTGCCTTTTACAACTACTACAGGAACAAAAACAGCCAAAAAGGGTCTATTATTCATGAAACCTTTTTATCAATTTTGTACTTAAAATGTTACGTAAGTAACCTAATATTACCTAATTCAATAACGGTCTCTCATGACTGAATAATTTCAAAAGCTGCCTTTTGCTACATTTTAAAAATGTATATTTCACCAACCTATATATCTGGTAAGGTAAATAAAGAAACTAGGTATTCCTTACATTGAAGTCAATTATATGCGAACGTTCGAATACATAATACATTCTTGCACGTCATTGCTTTGGAAATTTAATTACTTTTATTGAATAATGAAAGACTTTAGCAATAAATGGTTCTAGCTATTAATTTAACAAAATTCAAGTCGTTCAATTTTCAAATTCAAGAAAAGTTGCTATAATTACCTACAAATAGTACAATACAGTAATCCAATTATATATTTCGGTATAAATATGTCCTTTGTATTTCTTGCTTAGGCTCGGTAAGAAAACCACATTTCAAATGAAAGTTATGGAATATTATCCAATATATTTGTAATACGACCAATTATGCTTTCCACGACAACGTGCTTCTATATTACGATGCTGTTTGATTCACCATTTAGGTCAAAAACACAATGTCGTTTTTCATCGAAGGTTAAAAAGGTTAAACAATTTTCGTATTTAGTACGACCTTTAGGGAAAGATTTTTCGGAATTCTGTTCTATTCCAAAAGTACCGTAATGTCCGTAATGGACTGTAAATCACTTATATGCAAAAGCAAACTTGCGACGTGAATTGGTTTTCACGCCGAATAGGTAGGGTTCATCTTTTTATTTCAGCTGGTGATCGTACAATGTTAGCATACAAAACGTGTGCGGTAAAAATTTGAATTGAGAACGATCCTGTTTTTAATTTATAATAATAGGGGTTAAAGTATGAAATTGCCGATTTGTACTGAAAATCTAAATTGTTTATTTTTTAAATTTTTAACAAATTTATTTAATCAAAATAGTTGCCATTATTATCTATACATTGCTGCCATCTAATGGGAAGGTTATTAATGCCTTTGCGATAGAACTCCGACGATCTAGACTGCACAAACTGTGTGAAGCATTTTGTACTGCCTCCTGGGAAGAAAACTTCTTGTCACGTAGATAATTGTCCAAATCACGAAAAAAATGGTAGTCCGTTGGAGCAAGGTCTGGTGAATACGGAGGATGACGAATGGTTTCTAACTGCAGTTCCTGAAGGGTCAAAATGGTTTCTCGTGCTGTGTGAGGTCTCGCGTTGTCGTGGAGCAATAATGGTGAAGATCGATTCATGAGTCGGGGCTGTTTTACTGCTAGTTTTGTCAACATGGTTCGGAGTTCGGCACAATAGACATCTGCCGTTATTGCTTGACCAGATCGGAGAAAACTATAGTGAATAACACCATGCTGAGACCACCAAACAGTTACCATTACCTTTTTATTGGTAAGTTTTGCTTTAGGACACTGTTGTGGCATTTGACCTGGGGTCAGCCATTGCATTTTTCTTTTCCGGTTATCATAAAGAATCCACTTTTCATCACATGTTACAATTCGATCCAATATTCCTTCATTTCTGTACCGGTTCAACAAGGCAACACAAGTTTCAACACGCGTTTCTTTCTGCAGATCAGTCATGAGGCACCCATTTTTCGTATTTTTTTATTTTATTGATTTGACGCAAGTGAGTCAATATTGTGGGTAAGGTAACGTTAAACCATGCCGCTAATTCCTGGGTAGTTTGACTAGGATCGGCTTCCACTATCTCTCTTAATTCATCGTTATTCACCTGTGTGGGCGGTCTTCCTCGTGATTCGTTCTTTAAGTCGAAATTTCCATCACGAAAGCGTTTAAACCAAAATCGCACGGTGCGTTCATTAGTAGACTCCTCTCCAAACGCAGCATTGATATTGCGGGCTGTTTCTGCCGCGTTAGTTCCGCGTCGGAACTCGTATTACTCGTACAGCTTGTATACGTAGTAAACGAATTTTAACAGTATTCTTAGATAAATTGAAATGATGATAGGTGGTATGCCACGGCCACTGAATCATATGGGCATGAACGAGTTCAAACGTTACTTTCCTAATATTTCATTCACTGCCATTGACTTTTCACTGCAGCCTTTTTACTCTATTTTATATTAATAAAAGTGTATATTTTAGGAACTGAATATATTTAATCTATGTGTTTCATTCTCAGAATTTCCCCCTGTTTTTTACCTACTTTTCATTTCTATGACATTGATTGTTTGTCTGTTTGTATTCTATTTAAAACAAGTTACTTGTTTATTTATCGAAGATATTACATACCTAATAATTTTTGTCCCGAACTTGACATTGTAAATACAGCATAAGAAGTACGTATTTGCTTTGTTACAATCATAATGTGCTATTGTTGTGGAACGGCTATGGGTTTACGCGTAGATATAAAAGATATCTATCTACATTATATTAATATAATTCGCATGATTTTTACCGCGTACCTTTTTTGTTTAGCCGATATATTGACACAGCTTACGGGACGACTGGAGTATTTTGTAATTCTAGTAGGAACTGTTGCTAGTGTTGGCGGTGTACCTAAACGACGGGTACCTTTAATAGGTTGTAATACAGTTGTACTTTGTCATGCGGCCTCGTTAGCCATTTCGTAATTTGATATTCATTCAAGTATTGTGTGTGTATGGACATAATTTTTTTATTATAACGAATTCATGTATTTTCCAAGGGTCACGGTCTTTCAAAATCTGCAGGAAATATTTTTATTTTTATATTGTCTTTTCATTCTTTCTCGCTGGACTACCCTTTTAATAATTATGAATGTAGTAGTTAACAGTTTTCAAAATAATAGAATACTCACTGTCTAGAAGAGAGAGCTGCTTTTATAATTTTGACCGATGCAGTAGGTACTTGTATATTCACCAAAAATTTGGAGCGACCATGTTTGCTTCTTCTTCTTTCAGTAGGTTGAAAAGTAAAGAAAAGCGGAAAATTACTACGTTACTGTAACAATTTTCTTCGTAAATTGCGTATATTTGTTTCTTTTTCAATCACATTAAAATCTCGAACCCTTTACAAGTCCCATGGTAGATGATAAAGTTATCAACCAGTTATATCTATTATTATTAATGTCAATATGATATCAACCACGGCATTTTTATTACAGACGCCATGTAAAACTACTATTCGAGCAAAACCTGCGTTTGACCTTATTATGTGAGAGGTGTTACAGACAAGATCAGAAGGATCCTCAAATTTGCGTCTATCAAGACCTATTTCAAGCCCCTGAGGAATGTTTTCAGTTCCTAAGACACGTGACCCTGACATCCCCATACAGGATGCAAGGGTTCATAAGCTTGATTGCGAGTGCGGTCTCTCTTCCACCTACGTCAAAAAACTATAAATGATGTCAAGTACCGTGGCGTAAAAAAGTCTGCAGCCTGCATACAAACTACAAAACATCCTAAATTCGACTGGAAAGATGGTTTTTCCTTACCACTTTGGGACCCAATATTTCCTCTGATGAAAAATCTCAAGCGGACATAACTGAACAAGACAAGACTGCAGCACTACTTATGTTTGTTATAATGTTTTAATCTATTTGTGACTTTAATGAATAAATTTTATAAAATATCTTACAGAACGTTTGTAATGTAAATCGGAACGATCTTAGGTGAATTCAAAATAAGATATTTAAATTATTAACTTTTGTAAATATAAAGAAACATAGGATGGTTTGTATTAATATTAGACGTAACTGGTATGATCATTGATGACTTTACCGTCTCAGTCAGTAGTTTCATTACCATTGTGTAACAATCGCGAAAACCTATGAATTCGATTTGTGGTTTCATTCCATTAGTAGGTATTGTCGTGACGTCGCATTTAGTACATAATATCGTCCTATTTGAATTGTTTCGCACTACCAATTATTATATAAAATAATATATTTCAACATATAATAACGAAATGAAAGTATTTTTCCGGATTAAAATCGCGTATATTTGTTTTTTCAAACAAACCGACGTTTCAGGCCCTTTCCAGGTCCCATGGTCACGGTTGACTGAGGTGATATAGTCTAATATAGTTGAACATAACAACAGTATCACACCGTCTAGCACTCATCTAATTAATTAATTAGAAAAGTTACGTTTCCAAGCGTTTCAAGAAACTAAATACAAAGCTCGATACCAAAAGGTCTTTACACTTGAGGTTCAAGGCTGGCCGGCCATAACTTATTTCTTATCATTATCACATATCCTCTGAGGAAAACAATATATCATATAATTATATTATATCTGGCGTACAAAGCGTATACTATAAATGTACGTAGATTTACAAGTACATGGCATAGTACAAATTACAAAAAAGCAACTATTTAAAGATATTCACCAAAAATAGTTTTTATCTTCCCGTACAAAGTGTGCGCGGTCAATCAAACAATTGTATGAGCAAACGAAAATTGTTTTCGCGAACTTTTTCAAATAATTTCACTGCAATATTTATCAGGGTCATCCTACCATCAAACCATTTGTTTAGGTGTGAATGCAAATTACTTCAAATATCGAAGATCAAACCGTGAGATCTATTGTCCAATAATCCGAATTTCGTCACCAAATCAAATTTCAACTGTGAAACCCTATCTAATGCAACATTACAAGAGGTAGACAGTTCGGCGAACGGACCGAAAACTTGTTTACTGCGTTGTTTCAGGTCAACGGCAAATTCTAGAAAGATATAGGGGGGTTGCAGTAGTCTGGTGCCCCCTCACGGAGGTGGAGGGTTACGGTGCATCGTACGAAAGGGCAATTGCAGATAACGCAGGCTGAGTCCAGACAGTCAACGTCCCGATGCACTCCCAAACCGCGCGCCCCCGCGCCCTTCACTCCTCCAACAGGAACCCGTATCCGCACGGACCACGGGTTTTTACTCTGTTCCCGTCGGCTCCCAGCCCTCATTGATTGACAATGAGACTCTGTTTATGACAATTTTTTATTGAATGATATTTATTACGCGTGAATAAGCAGTTGCATAGTATTGTATTAAAAAAAATGAACAAACTATTACTAGTAGTTATATTTACCATAATAAAGATAATTACGTTACATAATAAAAAGTTTTGCTGTTTCATATCGACAGATGATTTTTCTTTTCTTTAATTCATTGTTTGTTTGTTACTCATAACGTGGAGCTACTATGAAGTCACACTCTTGAATCAAAATGGCGGGAGAAAAAATCTCACTCCAATCAAGCTGAAAATTCACAATACCTACAGAATACAAACATTTTTCCGAAACCGAAAATCATCATGAAGCGAATTTATCCTCTCTCTGCAGATAGGGTTTCTTCTATGTACTCATGTACTATGTCCTGGTGTAAATAATGCAGGGTACATACATGTTTATTTTATAGGATGTACCTATAATTTATTATTCGCATTTCAAACATCACTCGTTCTAAATAATGAATATGTAATAGATTGTGTGTGTGAATCTCTAATTCAAGTTAATCTTGCAACTACAAAGATCTTACAAAAGAGTATCACGGTAAAGTACACTTAGCCGCCATGCATTTTTGTTAATTCGCTCATGATGAAAAAAACTATTTTTCAAACTGAGTGGAAGGTCATATCACAGCAAAGGTCGTCTTTTGTTGGTAAATCTAAGTTACAGCTCCCTAAACAAAATTCTGACGCTAATGTCTTGTAATGGGATATTCTACGAAATAAATCACACTGTGTGTTTCTTAAATCCTAATGATTCGGGAGAGCTATGCTGGGGCTTATAGTTTATAAATAATAACTGTCAATGAAGAGTTTACAAAAATATAAACGGGCAACTTAAAAAACAGTAATAGTTAAATAATTCCAATTTAAACGTTTCTGTGTTTTAGTATAGGTAAGTTTGTGCTTAATTATCCATTTTTTGAAATTTCAAAAGTAAATAAATAAATACAATATTAGGCAACATCACCTACGTTGCTCTGACCCCAAAGTAAGTAACCAAAGCATCCGTGTTATAGGAATCGGAAACAATGGCGGTATCACAAATACCCAGACATGAGACATTACAGAAAAGTTACTTTTTCTACATTGACCCGGCCGGGGATCGAACACGGGACCTTAGAGCTGGCGACACCATGAAAACCGGTATGCAAGTGCAAGTGCAATATTATATTATTAGGTATCATTTTGAAAAATATTATTCCGATTTTTCAAGGCAGACATGAAACTCAACTCTTACGAAACTTATAGCTTGATTCATGTACTTAATGGAGATATGTGTACGTTACCCTCCCCTCAACAGAGTTACACGACTTTTCCAGTAATAATCATGGAGGCCCTACCCACATAATACATAAGGCAGTATATAGTGGATCCTTTCGTAACAGGGTCAGGGTACTAGGTAAGAAGTACGGCGCTTGCGCGTGTAAAGGTCAAGGTCAGAGTCCCTGGAAGATTTGCTCAGAGGTCGTCGGCCGGGGCCCGAAATTTGGGGTGGGGTGTTCGCGCGACCTTCACCGCGATTGTGACCGCGCGACATGGCACGTGTAGAGTTGCGTAGGCGGCTCACATTGGCCTACGAGCCGATAGCGAACTCCAGCACAACTCTCATTATGCGATATAAATACACTGCTCCTTCGCATCAAAAATGGTATACATCAACCACCTACTAAAACAGCAATATATTTCCAAGCAACAAAATTTTCGCCATTTTCTATTTACATACTGCCAATAAGGAACTGTTTTATTACAAACGTCACAAATACCTAGTGGCTTTTGTTGACTTTTAACTTTATAAGTAAGTGAACAAACTTTGATCGAACAAACAATATCTACGACGTTCACCGTTGTTCAGAGTCGTTTCATTTGATGAGGTTTCTTGCAAAGACTGAAGCTCGGTAAGTGAAAAATACACCAGTTTAATACCTACATTTAATGTTTTGAAAATTGCAGACATTAAACGGGGTGTTGTTTGCGTTCATTGCGTACTTGACATTAGGCATGAATATTATTCAACGGTTAACAATCAATCCCAAAAAATATTTAAGCTGAATAATTTGTTTGAAAATATAGTATGTTTATTTGGGTATAAACTATTGAAGCATTTACTTTTTGGGCGTTACAAAATTCTATTTCTCGGGTCTATTGAATAGGAACTTACCATAGAAAATATTCTCCGACGATCTAATAGCATAGGCTTTGTGAAATCGTGTATGTATATATTAAACTTTGTTGTCGAAAATACCCCTATTGTACTCCTTGCTTTACACCTATTTATATGCCTCTTACACAAATAAATTGATCCAATATATCGCACTGTTAGTACAATAGTGCATTAATTCAAAAAGTGTATTTTCTCAGAATCGAGAAAAATTAATTACTCGCTTTCCGTGAAAGATAATTCAAATGTATGCATAGGTTATAGTTTATTAGAGACAATTTCCGACTTGCCAAATATATTTAAAAATAAAAGGGAAATAATAATTTCCTATTTTGGAATAAGGACTATTTTGGCCAGAACTAGCTCACATAAAGCGTGTCTCATTTTGAGTTAAGTAGAAATCTTTTAGTTGTTTTCAACAACACTCTAACTACGGTTCACTCGGTACTCTAACAATATTCTAACTACGGTTTTATTGACGTGTAGAGAATTAAATTTTATATTCAATAATGGTATAATCTTGAATTTCACATATTTTGAGTTATAACACTATTGTAATAGCAGTGCGATATATATTATCACATGAGGAGGTTCCGGTTTCGATTTCCAGTAAGACCAACGTAGGAAAAGAAATTCTTAATTTTTCCTAGTGGTGTTCTGGGTAGCACCCCAGATCTGTTTTGGTTGTTCTGGTACTGACAATACAGAGAATTTTCAAGGTGGTTGTGCAGCACTATAACACCCGAAATTTGTAATAAAAAACAGCATTATTTGGTTTACTAAAACAACTTTCGAAAAGGAATGCAGCGGGGTATCGATATACCGAACTAAATATTCCGTTTAGAAAATTAAATTTAATTATTTATCTATTTTGACGCATTAGAAATTGTAAACGTTTTCAATATAATATAGTTTTTACTTTTTTCAATGAACTAGACATATGAGAAAAAACTGTAACAAGGTGGGCAAAGACAAACGGGCCGGTTGTCTCAAGGGACGGGAGAGTCTTATTTTCCAGCCTCATTGGTTAACAGGTTTTCTTCACCCGTGAAGGTGATGTTATTGGCCTTCGAGAAAGTAAATCTATCGCCTTTCATGGATTTGATTTATGTTTAAATGGTTTTCAATAATTTTCTACATGACAATAATGAGGAAAGTGAAACCTGAACTTTAGATTTAGTTTGTCTTTTAAAGAAATTAAAGCAATCATTACATATTTAATTTAGTCACAAAAATCTGTACATGTATAGCGAGTTCTTAGGTTTTCGCATTTACATTTAATCTATATACATTTAACTATTTTCAATTACAAAATTTTTTCATTCGGCTTCTAAATCTACTAACTTCCATATGACGAATACCGCCCTCGTAACGAAAAAAGTCACAATTATGCGTACTTTATACGACAGTTTTGCCCTTTTTCGTTCCGAGGGCAGAATTGGTACCATAAGTTTACATTTTATCAACCATACATTTTTGTTGTAGTTAAATAACATAAAGCACTGATTTATCTATTCCCGGCTCTCCATAAAGGTAATTTGGGAGGTATTACATAATACGCGACGAGGAGGGGAAGGTGTGCGGTGCGCGGGCACGGTCACGGCCGAGGACGCGGCCTTGACACGGGAACCTTCGGCAGCCTCCCTATACTAAATTATCTAGATTACTGTCAAATCCCATCTATTCGATACCTGCCACACGTTCACATTTAATTGTTTCTTCCCTAAAAATTCTTTATTAATTTCTGTTTTTATGATAATGATCCTAATTACATTTCTACAGCTAAGTAAATACTTAGATAACATATCAAAGGTGTCAGTATCAAAGGTATATAAACGATTACTCGTGTAGAGGGCTCACGGCTTTTACTTATATTCATATACTTAGATAACCCGTTACACCTACTTACGGTTTTTATTTTTATTTTCTTTACTAGAATATGCTTAAAAATCATCAAGTCGATAGAAACCAACCTTAAGTGCATACGTAATATCCTGTGACATAGCTTAGATGAGGCAAAATTATGAAAATAATCATTTTAAATAGATAATGACAAGACACGTTTTCTCCTGACAATTCATGATTTTACAATTTTTTATTCACATCTAATCTAGGACGAATAAACCACTCATGCTAACATCCAATGTTCGAATACATAATATGTATACTTCTATAAATAAAATAATAAAGAACACTAAAATGAAATGTACAGTCGTCATAAGATATTAGTTTTCACATGCTTGCATAGCATGCCCGTCCATTGTATATTGTTAAAATCAGGTTAAAAATACTAATTTTCTTACATGGGTTCTATGGGTTAAACACACTTAAAAATAAATTGTATTGTATTATGTGAATTCAACAAAATGATATAAAAATTGAGACACTTAAAGTGTGTTGTTGTGGAATGTAATAATATGTTACACCTACACATTTTAAAGTCAGAAGTTTTTTAAATATTTGAACAGATTGAGTTGTTTCAATTTACAAAACTTGTGTAAATTTCAATATTTTCTGCATAAATCAAATTAAGCGATAGTATTTAATTCACATGTAAATCAAATTAGATTTGAAATCATATTTTCACATTCTAGTCTGGTTGCAAAAGCGGAATTTATATTTAGCTAATATCTACAGCGTGTACGATTGGTCTGTATTTTTGAAACGAGTAAAGTTAACTATTTTGACGTGTTTCCATGATTCAATAATCCCTGTCACGTGTACGCAAGTGCTATAACAACTTTATCGGAAAATGCTGCAAAGTTTATTCAGTTTGTATCGCTTGAACTCACTGAAATGACGTAAAGAGATCTTTAGAATTTACTCGTGTTTTCTCTTAACAACAGAAGTATAAAGAATTCACTTTGCGACTTAAATTGCTTGGTAACGTTAGCTAGATTGTAACATTTGTACAATATGCGACAGTTCATGCTGATATCTTGTGCACCATCTAGGATAATCGGAATAAAGTATGACAAATCAATCGTAGACCTTATTTCTTCAAAGTTAAACCGTTCAGTGTGTGAAAAATAATGATAACTACATCACCGTACAGCTCGATTTAATCGTTGTGAAGGCGCGTAACAAAAGGTTTTAAGTATTAAGTATGTCCATTTTCTCTTTATTTACTTTTGTTTAGATCATTTTGTCATTCATACCAAAAATAAATCACTTTTATTTTAATTATTATTTTTAAGCAAATTACTTACCTACTAACTAACCTAATTTTGAGGACACATTGTTACTAATTAGCTACTAACATTAGTATAGACAATGTCTGAAATAAACAATATTTTATTTCTTTTTATTTAAAAATAACGGTGCCTACTTATTATATGTTTTATTAGATCTACTTAGTGTAGAAAACTAGTACTGTACTGGTATTTCACGTATAATACCTTTAAAACATGTGAGATACTATTTCGTTAATTTGTTTATAAACTGAAATAATGTAACAATCAAAAAAAGTTATATTTATCTATAATAAATAGTGTTATTGTAACACAAAAAGTAACTCAAACTTTAAGTGATACATCAAGGTGTCCTTAAATTAAAATTAAATAGTGAACTAACTCTTCTAGACGGGGTAACGACCGTTAAGAACTTCACTGAACTTTTGAGACTTCGAGAAGTCAACCTCTGCATTTCAGTCGAATTCGCTGGGGAACAAACGATCAATAGGAGAGAGCAAAATTTTCAGAATACCGTTCGGCGAGACATTGTTACTTTTGCAGGGTATATGCATAGGTACCGTAGTGAGGTAGCGTGCGTGTGTGGGTGGCGCAGGCGGCGCTGCAGGGGAAGCGAACGTTAACCCTTTCTGCAGTTCATTCGCCGTCTGGCCTCACCCCTGCAGCCACCACCCTCACCCGGCCCGACTGCACTGCCATACTGCAAGCCAACACTTTTAACGTCTGCCCCAGACATACCTACTACCAGACACTATAATCACCAAGCTACATGTTGAGTCTTGGCAAGCTATTCAACTCGAGTAGTTGTGCTTGTAGTATGCAATGTGACACTTTTGTCTTTTTCCTTTTCCTCAAAGAACTGTGTGGAAACCTGTAGCCAATATATGTATTTACACTCAGTTCTAATGTTAAAATATTTCTGAGTATTATAAATGAAAATATATCTAAGTCTTTAGAAGAATGTATTATACGAATATTATTACTATGGGTCAAGTTTGGAAACGAATTTTTATAAATTGTTTCTTGTCTGTAGTATCCTCAAAAATAATTTCGATGCTCTATAAATCATAGTACAAGGAATTCCTTAGTTTGAGACTAGGTTAATTATTGTTGTTGTCGTTATTCTTATAAAGAAAGTAAGAAAGATTATTACCATTTGTATTAAGAACCAATTTGTTTTGTTATTGAATTTCAGATTTTGTTTTTACCAAAATTTTTTGTTATCGTCAGATACATAATAAATAGCTGGTACCTCTTGTTACAATCTCTATATGCAAAGGCTGAAATGATTTTGGGTCCTCGAATTGTGGAACTAAATTCTTTTGGGCAACCCGTGACCATGGCCAAGGGGGTGATTCACGTAATCAAACCGTTACGGTATCGTAGCGATTTAGTCGTTGAATTGCTTTTTCGTATTCACGTGTGACAGTGAATGTCAACGAGTCCAATTTTAAAGTCGTTCGATCCAAATGTCGTTAATGCGTATTCTGGTATACGAATTGAACTTAAATCGACTCTAAACGACAAGTAATACGTATTCTGCTAAAATTTTGACACTTCTTTCAATAGACTTTCGATGACTAAATCGCACTTGACAACTAACGTAGTATTATCTCAAAAATTAAGTTTTAAACCTTTAATTTATACAATCCTGTTTACAACGCACACACTTAACATAACCCCGCACTAGGGAAACCCTATGTCGCGAGTGCCATGGACACACATATAGACAACCACAAATTACACCTAAACTCACAAGAGATATAAATATAGGCCATACAAATGTTTATGTATGTATTGTGTATGTATTATATTTATGTATCGAACCAGAGACCTCTGCGTGGCAGTCCGGCATGGTAACGGTAAAGTATGAATCCAGTACCTATGTTACCTTTTTATAATAATAATAATAATAAATCATTTATTTCGACCAGCATGGATCATAAACATTACAAACATTTAATACAATGAAACTCAAAAATAAAATTTAGCACAGAATTGAAATCAAAATTTTTGAGACTAAACGCTTCAACTGATTTTGACAAACGAAATGTCGTTAGATTCCAAATTTGAAACACAGAATTTAAAAAACAAATGAAGAAGTTTAATTGAAATAATGAAAAAAATATTAGGCTAGATGGATTTATTCCGATGCCGTAAAACTAATATTAAAAAAGTTCCTCTAGCTAGGGCATGATGAATCGCAACTAACCGTAGGTTATTGTTAATAAGAAACCTTGGATAGTAAGTAACAAAATATACGCAATAATTATGTCAACAATGTGTCCAAAAGTGTTTGCTACAAATTGTACCTTATGTGATAAATATAACGATCGTATTTATTGAGATTTTTTTGTGAAATAACTCCACTAGTTTTGTTATGATTAAAAAACAAAGAACAAGCACACGGTCGTGGGTTCAAGTTCCAACGGGTCGACGAAAATTTTTGTTCGATCCTTGTATTCATAATTATAACGATCATATTTGAGGTTTAAAAAGAGACAGTATATGTTGAACGCTGTACGGTATAATTTGAAACAGAACATGAGCGATCGATTCATTAAGTATCTTTGCTACTGTTCGACATTATTATCTTTCTTAGGGAGTCACCACACCAGTGCCAGCTTTGCCAGGGTATACGGCGCACACAGGCGCAGAGTCTCAGGAGGCGCCCTCCACGCGCTACTCGCGACAATTCCAAAGAGCCTGCGTCCCTAGCGGCGTAAGCGAAATAAACGGACTATTGTCATCCATCGTTTATAATTGTACCATTTGTACTCGAATTTCCAATCACTAGGGATAATAATATTATAACTGTAAGTATTCCATTTTGATCGCGTGCCTAAGAGATGGCGCCAGGGTATTGATCGTACCCGGGCGCTACATGGGCTAGCCCCGGCACTCATGCACCACGACACTTATCAATGCGGAATCGTCCATTCTACGAGTGAGAGCGATTGGGACCCACTATAAGAGTGAGAAGACGAGTGAGACCCATTATAAGAGCATTGAGCGTTACGTTTTCGATCAGACAACGCGACTCGATACCGTCCGGCATTTACCTACCAAACAAATGTCAATGCCGTCCGGCCACCAATATACTTCCTGCGAATTTCTCATCGCCTCCGTAACGGCGCCGACACGGCTCAACAGCGACGTGTCGACTTTACAGTCCTGTATCGAGTCATGTTCATCATCAGCATCATCTCATTATTCGTCCCACTGCCGGGCACCTGTCTTCTTTAAGAAAGGAGTTTAAGTTATAAACCGCCGCGCTGGTCAAACACGGGATTTCTCACATTTTCCAATACTTGTCAAATTTCTTTGACGTGCAGATTTCGTCACGTTTTTCTTCGCAGCGAGGGTTGCTACTACACATTCACAAATACGTAACTTAGAAATTAAAATCATACTGACATCTTGCCTATTTCTACCGCCAAGCAGTAACGTGAGCATAACTGCGTTCCGGTTTTAAAGGGTAAGGGAGCTGGTGAAATTGTAGGCACATAGAACTTGTCATCTTGTGTCTCAGGATGACGAGCGCTGTGCTGTGCCCCTTCGATCTTTGCGATTTGAAGCTCGAAGCGGTGCTGCAACAATTGTGGACAGACATTTTGCGTATCATCACGCGCACGACTTGTTTGTTCCAACACTTGTTATCATAAAACTATTCCTACTGTAAGAAACTATAAAGTTTTCCTATCTACATTGTTTAAAGAATTGTCGAGTCTAAGCATTTCTCGTGACTGAAGAAAAAATAATTTTATTAATCAGCAAATATTGTTGTATATATGATATGTTGGACACAGAGTATAATGATCAAATTTTGAAAAAAAAAATGAGAGGAAATCACAAATGTCTTGAGAGTGAGACATACAGTGACCTATTTGGTAGGTCAATGGAGACGTACTAAACCTTTGTTAGCATAATCTATTAAATAAATAAATAAAAAAATATTAAGAAAATATTAGAGAAATGTATTTACATTTCTTTAATATTTTATTTATTTCTTTTATTTATTTTTGCGATGTTTCTACCTAAAATCGAGAACGGAAACCATCTTCCGCGTCAATCATTATCAACTGTAGCAGCGTGTATAATAATAATAATTAATTAATTATTTTAATTAATTAATTTAATTAAAAATTCTATCTTGCCCCTTTCGATAGATGGCATCGTTTTCCGGGGCAGCGCTGAACCAAAGTTTCGTTCCTGACCTTCTGTGTGTAACCAATGCACAAAATGCTACGGTAGCACCACATCTCAAAAGACTATAGGCGGTTTGTAGTGTCCTCCTTTAAGGTCATTTCGCAGCCGTACATGACGATAGGCCAAATGTATCACAAATGTAGTCTAGCTCGGAACTTTATGATCAGTTGACGACAGCCACAGTAAAGTTCGGCAGACGACATTAAAGTTCTGCTTTACTCATTTTATTAAAAGAGGCTCAAGCAATTTCTATCTGGGCCTTGGTTCCCATGCTTCATTTACCCAAACCCCCAAATACTTGTACTGTAAATACTTGTACCCTCTCTAGTTTTTTTTCCAACTATTGATATTTTCGGGCTAGTATATCTGTGTTCGCTTGTATTTTTGTCTACCTACATATATTTTGTTAGCTTTTAGTTAGTGTGCTACTTTTATATTGTAAGTTTGAATTATTTAAGTTTCTCAGTAAGTGAATATGTAATTTTATTATGAAAACTAACACGGTTATCACACATTATAATATAAAAGTAACGGGACTTACTCGCTAGTGTTAGTGGTAACGATGTGGTGAGCTCTGTGTGCTGGACTGTTCCCGACAACAATCCTACGGACAGCAGTAGCGAAAAAGAGTTCCAGGACGCGCTGACGCAACGTATCAGCCTCCCGAGTTCCCTACTGCGGACTGCGTCACCGGCGCGCGCGCAGAAAGCCGCAGCGCGCAGTGCTAGACGTGACGCGGTCGCGAACGTTGCACTCAACCCCTGAAAAAGACCATCGGTTATGTTCGAAACTAGTCGGACCGCTTCCGACTAAAATACTACGCGAGTAAGTCCCGTTACTTTTATATTAGAATATGTAATTGTTATGAGAAATAAATATTCTTTAACCACAATATTAAATGTGAGAGCTAATATTTAATTAGGTCACAGTATTTCAATATTTGACTTATCGCATATCGGTGTAAAAAATACATCTTGTATTGTCTCTACTCCGACAACATGTTACATCGACATGATTTTACTCAAACATTACGCTACTTCGACAACACAGACGAGATGTTTCTTGAAAAAATCTTTGTACTCGGATAAGAAAAATTATCATTACAAACCCATGTAGGAAATGGTTTCTTATTATATATCGATCAATATAACAGAAAAAACCCAAAACCATATAATCGAAAAATTACTTTATTAGTTATATGTTATAAAATGTAACAAAAAACTTAAGCTTATTATTTTAACTTAAATTAAAATATAATAAAAGACACTACATTATTTCATGTATGTATACATACATGTAATACATGAAATAATATTTTTTTATCGAGTTTCTAAAACAAACCAATATCGTCGATGTTTTGTAGACAGGGCGAAAGCGCCATTTTGAACTAATTTTCCATTTTGAAAAAATTGTAGACATGAAATATTTGAGAGACGCATAAATTATGATTAATTAAAAGTTGAGTCCTGTAGCGAAAACAACCTTTTGTTCTTTTTGGCACTAGTACTAAGATAACAAAATTATAAATGTGATTCTCAAAAAAAAACAAAAGGTTGTTTTTGCTACTGGAATTAGTAGCAGTAGATTTCCTTGTGAAAGAGTTCGTCCAAGGAAATACTGTCACCTTACCTATTTCTGCCGCCAAGCAGTAATGTTAGCATTACTGCGATCCGGTTTTGAAGGGTAAGGGTGCTGGTGAAATTACAGATGTGATGGGCGCTGTGGAGTGCCCCTGAGATCTTTGCAATTTAAAGCCCTGAGTGGCACTTACGTGTCGCTTACCATCAGGCGCACGACTTGATCTTTCCACACTTAATATCATAAAAAAACTTACAATGAATAAAAATTAATATGATTTCTTTATTTATATATTTATTAAAACTTTATTTTTACAAGACATGATTGTACAGAAGGCGGCTTAATGCTATAAGCATTCTCTAACAGTCAACTTTTAAGAAAACAAAATTCACGAACGCGGCGAATTATTATATTACATTACATATTACATATTATTATATTACATATTACATATTATTATTTTAATTATATTAATATTTATTAAACAAAATATCACGTTAATAATAACTTATATGTAATAAATATGTTCATCATAATATACAAAATATGATGATGGTCATCATTGTGACAAACAATTTAAAAGATGCTCATGAACATTCTTTTTGAAAGACAATATACTGGGAGACCTGATGAAGTCCGGGAGAGCATTCCAAGGATGTATCGATTGGAGAGTTAATGAGTCAGACATGAAGGCAGAATGAAAGAGAGGTACAGTGAGTGAAAATGAATTCATGGATCGAATAGGGAGGTTGTGAGAGTCCCCGAGATATTGAAATTTACATTTTAAGTATTCTGGATCTGAGGATGTAGAACGTGAGATAGTATAACGTGCAGTAATTACGTAATTAGTTGACCACGCACTAACGCTTTGTAGATAGCGGTTAATCAAAGAAATCGCTGAATTAACGTCCTTAGCAGATGCCTGCGTGTAAATCTGCAAGTCATCAGCATAAAAATGGTAACAGCAGTTAAATGAGAAGGAAAGAAAATTAATAAAAAGAGAAAACAAAAGTGGTGACAGATTTCCACCCTGCGGAATACCAGTTGTTAAATCATGTCAGTCAGAAACTTTTGGACTCACACGGACCGCTTGCTGGCGATCACGAGGGTAAGACGAGAACCAGTCCAGTGACAACCGCGAAAAATTAAGAGACTTCAGGTTGGCAAGCAGAATGTCGTGGTCTACCATGTTAAAGGCGTTGGAGAAGTCAACGAGTACTATAGCAGTGACCAACTGCTTCTCCATGCCCAACCTGATGTCTTCGATAACTTTGAGTAGAGCTGTTGTCGTGCCGTGTCCCGGGCGAAACCCTGATTGAAAAGGAGTAAGAAGGCTGTTAGAAAATAAGAAAGAAGATACTTGTTGATAAACAGCAGATTCTAAGATTTTAGGGAGGAAAGGAAAAATAGAAACAGGTCTAAAATTATTTAGTTGCACTGGAGAAGAGATTTTTGGCAAAGGTATAATAAATGCCTTACGCCAAATACGAGGGAATTCACCATGCTGTAAGGAGAAGTTGATGATATGAACAATAGTAGGGAGAACTTGATCAACAATGTTGACAATCATTTCTCTGCTCTCCTCATCACACCCTATAGCTTTAGATTTTATAGAAAATATATTTTTTCGCTAATTGTCAGCTGTTATCGGGGGAAAAGAAAAGGAAACTGAAGAAGATAGATGCCTGGATGCAATAACACGTATAGTGTTAGCCTTAACGGAAGGAGCAATAGAAGGGGTAGACGAGAAATGGCAGTTGAAGTCGTTCGGAGTAAAAGGATAAGAGTCTGGTTGTGCAGAACATTTACCCAAGCCAAAGTTCTGAGATATTAGCCGATGAACAATTAGAGACATTATTATAAAACTATTGACGCTTAGCTGCCCTCACCATCCTATTACACTTGTTACGAGCAATCTTGTACAGATTGCAATTAGCCTCCGATCTATCCCGCTTGAAAACCCGAAACAATCGATCACATCTAGTCATAGCCATACGCAAGCCTCTGCTAATCCAAGGAGCAGGAGTCCGTTTAACTCTAACAGCCTTTAATGGGGCATGGGCATCGTACAGTTTGATCAGACACTGGTTAAGGTTGGAAATTTTCAGATCAACTGACGAAGCAACAAATACCTCAGAAAAATCAAGCTTAGCAGCATCCTTTCGCAACATGTCGAGGTTAAGACTCTCAAAGTTAAGCATCCATACTATGGGGGATTTAACTTTCGGGATTTTTAATCTGTATTGAACATAAATAAGGTCATGTTTCGCAAATCCACGAGCAAGCAACTGGCCATGATTAACAACGAAGTCAGGAGAAGTTATACTTAAGTCAAGCTGTGTGTCGTTAGAAGATGGTCGTTAGATGACCTAATGTTTGTAAATTTAGACTCAAATTATAACTTCGTTAAATGATTGTGTTTCTTAGCAAAAAGATTTGATGATATATGTAAGATAACAAAATTATAAATATTAGTAGTAGTTCCAAAAAACAACCTAAAAAGTTGTTTTTGCTACTGGATTTAATTTAAAATTTATAATAATTAATGTAAATTTTATCTTTGTAATTTAGACTTAAATTATAACTTCGATCAGCGATTATGTTTCTTACCCAAAAGATTTAGTAGCTACACTTTGATTTTTTTGTTTTAAAAATTGCGTTAACTGATTAGTAAAATAAGAGCGTTATAAATGTTAGTACAAGTTTTTAAAAAAACAAAAGGTAATTTTTTGCTACTGGATTGAACTTATATTTAAAGCAATTAATGTGATTTCTTCTTTGTAATTTAGACTTAAATTATAACTTAGGTCAGTTATACTTTATAATTTTTTTCTTTTAATAATTGCAATGATTAGTACAATAACAAAATTAGTGCTAGTTTTATTTGGTTTTTTCTCGAAGTTGTACTAACATATAATTTTAAATTGGTTGTTGTCATAGCAATTTTTTAAATAATAAAATTTAAGTGTATACCTTTAAAATATTTTTGGTTAGAAACACAATTACTTAAACTCAATCACTCATATCAAAGCAACACAATCAACAGTGATCTAAGTTATAATTTAAATCTAAATCACAAACATGACATCACATTAATTATTATAAATGATAAGTTAAATCCAGTAGCAAAAACAGCACTTTAATTTATTTTTAGAACTTGTACTAACATTTATAATATTGCTTACTAATCTGTCATTGCAATTTTTAAAATAAAAAGAATATAAAATGTACCTATCAAATAATTTTGGTGAGAAACACAGACACTGACCTAAGTTATAATTAAGTCTGAATTACAAACATGACCCCAAATTAACTATTATACGACCACCACAGAAATTAATCAAATCATTATTTTCATCGAAAGTGATTGGTAAATGGCGTTCATAGTTGTGTTTTGCCGAGAACTAATGTCATTGAGTTTTGGGTTTCCAAGTCGTAGCGGTAGTAAATGACATTGTTCTGAAGACGAGTAACGGCAACTTCTTTAACCTGGATCCATGTCCGTTTAGGACTACTACAACGAACATGGGGAACATCTTTAAATACTAATGTGTCCTTGGTGTTTTAAAAGTCTAAGTTAATAGCTTTGAATTTAGACATCTTAATTTTGTACATGATGAGTGAAGTTGTATTAAATTTTGCCAAATTAGAATCATATAAATCTATCTTAGTTGCAAAAGAATAATCGATAGTTAATACAGATTTGCAGAATTCCTAGGTTTCCACAATACCAAGGGGAAGTAGTGGTGATTCTATAAATAAAGATTAAAAACGTGAATACCTAATATTTTTATGTAAAAACTTTTTACTAAAGAGTAACTTAGATTTTCTGTATTAAAAAATTCTTATTACTCAGTATTTATTAAAATAATAAATACACAAAAGGTCGTAAAACACAAGCACAGCCCTACATAAAGTCGTATCCTTGATATACGATTGTTCACAAATGCAAATTTAGTTTATTGAACGTAGATAGCAGTCGAAACAGCAAGATACGACGTTTGATTCAACAATTCAAACCAGCAAAAAGTCGTATGTTGTTGGATTACGACTTTATGAGGCGGGTTATGAAAAAATGTGAATTAAATAACAGCTATAGTAAAATCATTTTTGGACCAATAAATATTAGAAAATCTATTTACTTTAGAACAGTGCTATTAAATTTTGATCACTTGAGAGATGTGTTTGTCATAAAAATAGATTGTAATTTAAATACATACTGGCACCATGAAAGATATGTCTTTATCGGAGTAGCGTGTGTCGATAAGTCGGAGTAGCGTGTGTCGAAGTGCAATTTAAGAGTCCTTTTAAAGAAAAAGAATTAATCAACTATATAGAAAACTATGTACATATACTGCGCTGCGTAATAACAAAATTATCATTAGTAACTAATAAAAAAACAACAATCTTGTCGTGCCGTTTTTCACCCGTTTCTCTGCTTTCTTATAAGAAATTAGTCCAATAAAAGCATTTTGTAATAATATCATTAAAGAACAAAACTCGATTTACATCAAATATTTAATTGTAATAGTTTCCGCCCACGTTTTCGAGCGTTACCCCGCTGATTTAATTGATTCAACAACAACAGCAGCGACCACGCGCCAATAACGGGATAAATAGTCAGTGTGCCACCTAATTGCAAATCGAAGCAATTTTAAATCTGATAGAATAAACCACCTGAGTGATTTTTGTATAACAGGCCGTAAATTTTTTGGTTTATTTTTTGCTAAATTATTAACATGGGCATCATTTGGTTGTTTATTATTCAGCATCAAGTAGCATACGGTGTTAAAATACTTAGATGCGCTATCTATTGTACGCTGTAGGCAGTTTTACAAAATGGAATTTACCAAGTAGTATTAACATTTGCCGCTATTGCCGCTGCTGTCGACCTATTTTAGTGGCAAAATTCAACCAATCAGCAAATTCAACTGTGTTGCCATTTACAATTTTTATTGCAATGACAACAACAATAAAAATGAAAGAGAAAAAATATCACAAATCAAATAATTGGCTCACAATTTTTAATCTCCCTCTCTCTCTTTCACTCTATTATAATGACATAAAAATTACTCAAACAATAAAACAGAAACAACCGCACCGTGCGTGGCTCCTGTCAAACGCAGTTTTGCCAAGAGTCAATCAACAGCAACTCTATGAAGTTTTCGTAGTATAATTGTATATGTTTATACTCAAGATTATATAAATTATGCCGAAGAATAAAGGAAAAGGTGGTAAAAATCGAAGAAGGGGAAAGAACGAGAATGAAACTGAAAAGCGTGAGTTAGTCTTTAAAGAAGATGGACAGGAGTACGCCCAAGTCACAAAGATGCTCGGTAATGGCCGCTTGGAGGCCATGTGCTTTGATGGCATTAAACGTCTGTGTCATATTCGAGGGAAACTTAGGAAAAAGGTATGGATAAATCAAGGTGACATAATACTAATCGGCTTACGAGATTACCAAGACGCCAAAGCAGATGTTATCCTGAAGTATACCCCCGACGAAGCAAGGAATCTTAAAACGTATGGAGAGTTCCCCGAGACAGTGCGCATCAACGAGACCGTGGTGTACTCCGTGGACGGTCTCGACGAGGACATCGAGTTCGGCGACGAGGTTAGCTCCGAGGACGAGGCGGACGCGGTTGACGCTATATAATATACTAGCTCTATTTATATCTGCAGTAAGTCTGTGAAAATTATTTTGCTGTTTTAGTAAATAAACATAATTTTTGTGATTATATAAATTAGTTTCTTGGAACCATTGAATTACCTAAATGTAACATAAAATGTCTAGAATCTTAGACGTTCATTATTTTCAAAAATTGTAAGTGTTCATAACACGTTTCTGTATAATTCATTTATAATATGAAAGTTACCCCATGTCGCACATTAAAATCTCTTAAGTAAAATATTATTCAACATTCCTTGACTAGCTAAACTATAAATTTTCAATGAAATTGTTCTTACCTGTCACCCCTAACCATTGCAATATGTTTTAAAATCTTAAGGAATGTATATAAATTAAACAAAACAACCCAGACAAGCTGCTATTATTTATTTTAGATAACTATTGTTGCCTTAATTAACAAACAATCTATTATTCTAATTGTTACTAATAACATATAAATTAGGAAACACTGTGTTGACCTAATGATTCTTTTATAACAAACCAGAAGCATTAGAGCTGCATAAAGTGAAGTTTGGACCATATGACATTGTTAAAACTAGTAGTTGTTACAAAACCATATAGAAAGTTGTTCTCGGGAAAATACAAAGTGGTATATAATGTTGTAACTAGAGTTTAAAATATAAACACTAAATTTAGATCAAATATCTCCAACTACCCAATAGGATGACTTGTTACTGCTACTATTTGACAATGCGATTATTGCAGGTTCAATTCAGTATACCAGTGAGTATACTGAATTAAGATTTGTCAGAATTTTAAAGCTAAAACAGGAATGTTTAGATGCTAATGACTAGTTTTTACTATTAGAAAAATTCATAAATTTCATTTTTTTAAAGAGATAGTTTAAACAATCTCATTTTGATTAGATTTTTTCAATTTAACATTTGAATCTTACAAAGTAAATTATATTAATAAGTATGTTATGTTGCGTTCTGTACTGTTCCTTTCTAAATCCTTTCATGCCAGTTTTACTTTGTTTAAACTTTTCAAATTAACATTTGAATCTTCAAAGTAAATCATATAAATGACTATGTGACGTTACACTTACTGCTGGTTCATTTCTAAATCATCTCAGTCCAGTTCTACTTAAATGTATTTAAAATGAGTATTTTGCTGAGATTTACATAGTGTCAACCACCATATGAAAATAATTCCTACATAATTAGGAATTATTCATACATTCAGCCATACAATAATGTAATGTGTCAGACAACCACACCAATTTGTTACTAGGGAACTCCCTTCACTATTCTTGTTATCATATTGATGGCATACACTGTAATGCTGGCCATCATGGCGAAAGGATTTGCCAATTGGCATAGGGTACTTGCCGATTATTACCCAGGATTGCCAGACATACAGGGAAGGAATGCTACATCATTGTGCGGGAAGGCTCTTTTCGTGCAACCTTTACATGAGTACCAGAGCAATGGAATTCAATCTGGGACACTTCCCAGAGCACCCAGACCAATTAAGACAGGAACCAATTTAGTAAATAATTTCCTAAATTGGTCCTACTGGGGAATGGAACCTGGAACCTCCTCGTCTAGCACCCACAGAGGTCGCCAACTCTTAAAGTAAGTGTATCATATAGATTTCAAGCTAGAAAAAATGACGTAAAACGACGTTTTGTACAGAATTCTACAGTTTGACATACTTAATAATATAACAAGTTGTCCGTGTTTGAAGAAAGGGCAAAAAGTGCCATTCGAAAAATTTTTCAGCTGGCACATTTTAGATTTTCACAACTGTTTTCAAATACTGACGTCCTGTTTTTTAAATTCAATTTTAAAAATTGATTAAAACTAAAATTGATGGCCTCTGTGGTCCAGTGGCTTACACACCGGTTTTCATGTTGTCGCCATCTCTGAGGTCCCGGGTTCGATCCCCGGCTGGGTTAGTGTAGGAATCGAGCTTTTCCATATTGTTTCGGGTCTTGGATGTTTGTGGTACCGTCGTTGTTTCCGATTTCCACAACACAAGACTGAGGGTGGTATTCCAGAACTCTACTCAATGCTCAAGTCAGGATTTGAGCAGACTTGAGTATGATTTCAAGCACTGGAAATACGACCCTAATGGCCAACACATAAAATCATACTCAAGTCTTTACTTGAGTATGATTTTCAGTGCTCACTGCAATACTCAAGTCTTGACTTGACTGAGTTCTAGAATACGATCCTGAGAGTCGTATTCCAGAACTCTACTCAATGCTCAAGTCAGGATTTGAGCAGACTTGAGTATGATTTCAAGCACTGGAAATACGACTCTAAAGGACTTGAGAATGATTTCGAGTGCTTTAAACCATAGTCAAATCTAGAATACGACCCTAATACTAGTTCTGGAAAACTCTGCTCAATACTCAAGTCAGGACTTGAGTATTGCAGTGAGCACTGAAAATCATACTCAAGTCCTTGCCATTAGGGTCGTCTTTCCAGTGCTATAACTTTTATTCTTATGTAATTTCTTAAAAAGCTGATTGTTTCAGAGAAAAAAAATTTGTTTTTTTTTTGTAGAAATAAACATTTTATTATTTATCTCGACATGTAGGAAAATGTAATGTGTACATTTATAGTATAGGTCCAATCATTCTCTATCAAGAATAAAATAATCCATCTGCAGATACATGCAGCTTTACGTTTAAAAAGGTGGCAAAATGTTAGATTTGTTATTTATTTTTTAACACAACATACTAGTTTCTACTTAACTTTCGTGTTATTGTTATAACACTTTCTAAATTACATTAAAATTAATTTTTTTTTAGTCGAAGCCCATGTATTTTGTTAAAAAGTATATAAGTTAGCAATTTTGCCGCATCATTACGTACATACAAAGCCGCAAGTACATATACTTTCTAAACGAATTATTTTTTTCTACATAGAAAATGATTGGAACTATACTGTACGTAACCCACGCACATTACATTTTCGTATATTTTAAGATAAAAAATAAAATTTATATTTCATACAAAAAAATATTTATTTTCTCCTAAAATATCAACTTTTCAAGAAATTATACAAGAATAAAAGTTGTTAGTAATGTTATTATCTATTACTTAAAACAAATAGCTCGATGCTCCACAAGTTATTCCTATGTCCAATAATTATGAATTTGGGCCCACTGTGCGGCGAGTTCGCCGTTGCAGTTGACTTGCAGGTAGTGAATGGGCCGCTTTAGGAAAGCCCTCGCGGGCCACTTTATCCATAGTTGTATAGTATTACTAAGTATTTAGCAGCCCAGCGGCACACGGCGCAACGAACGCCAAATATTTCTAGTAAAAAATTAAAGTAGAAAACTACAAATTTGATATTTAATATTGGTCACTCAACAATATACCAGTTCTTTTAGCAACCTGTGTAGTACATACTGAAGGGGAATATGGGTGTCTAAATAAAATTCACTGGTATTTGTTTTTATTAAACTTTATTTTAAAAAAAATATATAGGTAACTACTATCACAACCTAGATTTAAGTAACCAGAGTGATACATATTTATTATACCTGACTTCACAAATTAATGGCTAATATCAAACTGTAAATGTATAAGTATTTATAATCTATACCCAAAGATCAGTTGATTTCAAGGATGCGGAGCAGCTACTTCTCTTGTCTCGTACAACACGCCCTACTTGGGTGTTGAATTTCTCGAGATCTTTGTAGTAGGTTGTACTTTTGATAAGTAGTACGTACGTACGTACTTAATTCGTAAAAGACTAGTAACTATGAAGTGCTAGTTGTGCCTGTAAAAAATATACGAATTGTTAAATTCGCCGTACCTTCGACTATGTCAAACTTTATTTGTACAATAGTGATATGGTTCCACATTGTATTTAAAGCTATATATTATATATGGTCTACCAGAATCGCATCCGCGGAATAAAAAAAAAAGCAATGTCGGTGGCTCCCTCGTGATAAGTTCCTGACAATGAAATTCGTTGACCGCTCCGCAACGCAGATGGATCTTACCCGTTAATCAGTCGGTGTGGTTCGTAGGTATACAGGGTGTCCCAAAACTCAACGATAACCTGGGAACAGGATGTTGCCTGGTTTGTAATAACCCAGAAAAAAAATTTTTTTAATCGGAGGCTTATTATGATATTAAGCATTTTAATGAAAAATGTTGAAAATGTACACCATTTTTTGTTCACAATTACAAATTTGCTAATTTTGCTGTTCTACTTTTTGTAACGGCAACCCAAATAGCCCAGCTAATGAACACAATGCTAAAAAAAGCCCGAATTGCTAAAGTTTCTGCACAAAAAATATTGTATTTAATTTTTTTTCTACAAATTTTTAGCAATTTTTTTTCAAGGTAACTTTGACACCCCGTACTGTAAAAAAAATGTACCTAGACTACCATGGCAACTTCTTACAAAAGTTGGCGCAACTCACAGACCACTTCCGTGGCGCAACTAATCAAGATTTTAAAATGGTCTAAAACCTTCTACGTCATGCTTCTTGGAAAAAAATTATCTTGGTTTTAAAAAGGTTCTAAAAAGCGGCCAATTTAAAAAGGTTACCTTTTCTAAGTGAAAATAGCTTTCAGTGCCTATAAGGTTAATTTAGGTTTCATATCCATGTAGTCGGAGTTAGACTGACTGGTAAAAATGGTAAGTATGATTGAGTGAGGAACAGTCTCAAAATTCCAAATTTCTCGATAGATATAGGAATATAAATAAATAATTTTATTACTGATTACAGCAGGTGCTCAAACTGTTTTCCACCGGCATCAATACATGCACGACAAAGCCTTGAAAATGACCTTTACAAAAGTCTAGGGGGTTCAAATCTGGAGAACGGGGTGTCAGATCAACTGGAAGACGTGCCACTTAGCACATTGCGGGAAATGTGGTATCAACATGACGGGTGTCCTGCGCATTGTGCCCGTCCAATAGAATATCTCAATGAAGAGTACGCAGGTCGACGGATTGGGCGCCTCGGTCACCCCGTTCTCCAGATTTGAACCTCCTACACTTTTTTACTGGGGTTGTCTGAAAGAAAAAGTTTATGCAAAACCGTTGCCGAATTACGACGAAGAACGACGGAAGATGTACAACTGATAAATTTAAGACGATATGCACGATTGGTAAAGAGGTCATTTTCAAGGCGTTGCCGTGCATGTATTGATGCCGGTGAAAAACAATTTGAGCACTTGCTGTAGTCTGTAATAAAATTATAATAATTTATTCATTAGTTTTATTTAAATTCCTATATCTGCCGAGAAATGTGGAATTTTGAAACTGTTTGACTCACTCAATCATACTTACCTTTTTTACCAGTCAGTCTAACTACTACTAACTACCGACTACATGGATACGAAACCTAAATTAACCTTACAGGTACTGAAAGCCGTTTTCACTTAGAAAAGGTAACCTTTTTAAAATGGCCTCTTTTTAGAAAAACCAAGATTCTTTTTTTCCAAGAAGCATGACGTACAAGGTTTTATACCATTTTAGAATCTTGATTAGTTGTACCAACCTTTGTAAGAAGTTGCCATGGTAGTCTAGGTACACTTTTTTACAGCATGGGGTGTCAAAGTTACCTCGAAAAAATCTTTCTTTGGCATTGTGTTCATTAGCTGAGCTATTTGGGTTACCGTTACAAAAACTAGAACAGCAAAATTAGTAAATTTGTAATTGTAGTACTTAAAAATGTGTTGCACAGGTCGTACATTTTCAAAATTTTTCATTAAAATGCTTATATTACAAAAAAAATTATTCCGATTTTTTAAAGTTTTTTTTTCTGGGTTATTACAAACTAGGCAACACCTGTTCCCAGGTTATCGTTGAGTTTTGAGACACCCTGTATATTTGCTTGGTTTCTTGACGCTGTAGGCATTCGTTTCTTTTTCTAAAATTTAAGGCATACGTTTGTGTCGAATTGTACCATAATATAATATCATTGTAGAGTCAACAGCACATGAAGCTATACATTTTAGTTCGAATATCGCAACCAGTGCAACGGAACAAGAGCCATCAATGTATAACTTGATGTGCTATGCTGCCGTCAAAACAGGTGGTGGCTAGTCCACGGCGCATGATTTTTGGGATGATACATATCCAACATTTTTTTCTTCACTTTGTTCTTATTTAATCACATATTATAACCGAGTAATACGACGAGTGCTATTTTGGAATGATAAAATAAGCGCAAACCGGCGGAATGGAATGCGTACGACATTAAATTTATATATATTGATAAATTTTATGCTATTTCAACACAATGCTCTGAGATTGACCTCGAGTATAACAGCGCATTGTTGTCTGTAGTTTTGAAGAGCACCCTAGAAAATACCCACCGGCGGGAGGCACCGGTATGCGACGGAATCCACTGGTATGCGCCAGAATCCACCATATGTGACGGAATCCACCAGTATATACCGGAATCGACCGGTATGCGGCGGAATCCACTGGAATACGCTGTAATCCACCGGTATGTGCCGGAATTTTTGTTATGCGCAGGATTCTGCCTGAATGCGCAGAGTTATTTTCGATAGCATAGTCGCTAGTGGAAGTGAATTAAATTCGAATGAGCGGTGACACGTCTGCGGATGCCACGGCATTCCAGCAGACTGCGGTATACTGGCGGACGTGACAAAATAAATTGATGACGAATTTGAAAGTGGTTGTCTGCGTAATTTGGGGGATCTAATATGTTATTGGCCATATTTCAGAGGCATGCTTTGAAAACAAATTTAAAAAAAACAGGGAGACCAAATATCGAACTGCAGACTGAGGACGAAGCTCGTAACATCCGCACACCGCTAATCTACAGCCACTTGTCATAGAATTATAGTAGAGCTACAAAGTGTTTACGATATTTGTTTTAGATACGTAACTTATAGTTATGACAAATACAAGACTGAACTTAACGTTCAACGAGATTCCTATACTTATAGCATCAGATTTTAGATATTGAAACAATGCATTTCTAAGGAAACTTACTTTCTGGTCTCTGCTCAGATAGAAGATGATATATATTACTAAAGAAGCTGAGGATTGCACTACAACACAGTAGTTTAGTTTTTCTCTTATTGATTCTTGTATCGTTCGAAACACATGACATATCAAGATATAAAACCATTCTCAGTAAGGCTTTCCTGTGTTTCGGTTTTTTGCATTTTATAGTCTTTGTCAGCTTTACAAAGTTTATATTCGAAAGCAGATGTTTTTAGGGACTCTCTCTCCAATTTTTTGTTTGCCTTTGGTAATTTAATATTAAACAGAACATTGGAAGTTCCCGCGAATCATAGTATAAGTTCATCTTTTGCGGCCTTTATTTTTATACTCTTTTTGTTTTAACCTTGTTTGAATTCGTAGTTATGGTGTTTTTCGGTTAATTCCTACCAACATAGTCTCCGAACTCTCGTACAAACTAATCTTGGGCAACAAACATCACAATGCGATATGCGCATGTCTGTTGCGCTCTTCGTTTTACACTCTTTTTTACCTTTACGTATTTTAAAGTTAAATCTCCTTTTTTTTCTTATTTCCCATTTGTTTTGCAATTTTATCACATATTTTCTTGTCAGCTTTTTTTTTGTGTCTACGGTTTTTTAAATAATTCTCTTCAATATTAACAACACACATAGCCCCAGGTCTTAAATAATGAACATTATCGTATATTTTGTTTTTTAAAAACTGCCTTTCCATTTTAGTAACCGAGCTGGGTTTAATACAATAAGCACAACAATTTTTGCAGTTTTTAGTTTCTTTTGTTAATGTATTTGAGAATGGTTTGCATATTGCTTTACAAGGACCGAATGTTGTGCACAGCGTTTCGAAATAGTTTGTGATTGGCTTGCATATTCGACTATTACCGAAACCCCATACCATAATTACCCCAATTGCTACTGAGACTCATAAATCTGTTGTAGTTTATTACAGTGGTTACTGAAGTACTTACTAATGATTTCTTGCGTTTACTTTTACCATGAATAGAACACTATGACGGTGTTTTTTTGTTTCTGCAATTTGATTAGTCCTTTCAATTTTGATTTATCAGCAATTCTAGAGCACTATTGCTTTAGAATCACAATAACGATGATGATATAGGTACTCATACTTCATTGAAAGAGTATTATAGGTACATATACAGGGTGTTCGCCCGCATTAGCCATATTATTGATAATGATTAATTAAAAAAAGAAAAGCAACATAACAGACACTTGCAATTGTTTTAATTTTTTTATGTGGAAAGCATTTCGAGAAGTTTCTGCTCGCTGTTGTGTTTTAGTTTTAGTTTAATTATTTATTTAATGAGACTGAATTTCTTTATTATTTCACGTTTCCAAATCCGCGCTCCACGTAGCTTCTCCGCCTGGGTGAAGAACGATCGTACCTACGAGCACCTAATTCTACATAGGGCGCACTATAAGTTTCCGGAATGGTCCACTTACATAAACAATATTTAAAAAGTAATTACAATATTTGAAAATGGAACTCCTTGGCTGTAGAATAGGTAGTAAGTATGAGGGTGGCTCTGGGATCGTGATTGTCCCGTTGGGCACGAGGAGCATGTGCAGCGGCAGCGTACAGTTGGCCATAGAAGTTTTCAATCTCATCAAGAATCTCCGGCTTTGACGTTACGATTCGATCTGTGTTTTGAGCGTCGTCAGGTGGCTCCTTCCAAGCTACTGACTAAATATTCTTAACCCTCGGTTTCGCTCTATCGCCTCCTCAATGAGGCGTGTATTGGAATTCCGAAAGTCACGCCGTAGGTACCATCTTCGCAAAGGTCTGACTGCTCTGACGACACTTCGCCTGAGTAACTTCTCGTCTTTTTGTCATGAGCCGTAGAATCGCATCCGAGAGTTTGGACTTCGAGCTTGTACGCTGCAATTGGCAGAATTTGATACCGTCTTTCCTCAGCATTCCAACCACGTTTTGTAGGTCTCATAAGATGGTGGCCCATTGTCATTGGTTGTCCAAAGTACCAAGATCTATGACGGGCAACATTCATTGTTAGCGTTTTCCAATATATTCGACAGTGAATAGTGCACTTACAATTATATGGACGTCAGGTCCGCGCTAAAAAGTGTACGAACTTATAGGGCGTTAAAATCGTATACAGAGCGTCATTCACGCTTTAGTCTTCGTTTGTTCGACTGACAGCGAAGCAAGCCAAATTAGACAGTACTGCGATGAGATTACAATTTAAATTCAACGTTTTAGCTATTTCATATTCCTTTACATGTCACTACGTTTAAATAGGTTGACTTGGGACATTTTTTTCGTGGTTTTTGTATTAGACCCGTCGTCCATTTATTTGTAAGTGAATGACTTAATGGGTTGATTTTTACCTTGACTGATGCCAGCGGCATTAATATTGCCATTGCCAGTTCTAACGTTTACCATCCTCTAAGGTTTTAACACTGTATTATATTGCGTCGTGACCAATGCTTGCTATTCGCTGACGAAATCCTAAAACAAGCACCGCCAGTAAGCAAAAGGAAAAGAACATACCATAAGAGACAGAATGGGTATCGCTTATTCTTCAATGCAGCCACTGGTGTCTGTGTATTCGAGTGGAGGAAATAAAATAGAAACACGCAAATCAAGCTTGGATATTCATCTTAGTGGGTATTTTAATAAAAAGGATGTCAAGCGTTAGAAACTCAAAGTAATCCCTAAATGATAAAATAATTTATTTCTAATATAGTTTATAACTCACTTTATACTAATTATTGACGCTGAACGATTTTATATAATATTTATTAATTGCCATGGCGTGTGTTTTTTTGCAATAACCACGCATTAACTCTTATAATTTTTAGAACAATAAAACAAATTTTCATCGATATTTGCAAGAATATTCACCTAAACTTCAAAGAAGCCAAAGTCGTAAAAATTAAATATTGCAATTTTTTTGTTTTTTTTTTTAAATTATTAAGGCTTTGGCAAAGCCATCAGCCTAAACATGAAGTTTAATTGTTTCTGTACATTATTCTAAGTCTGTACATATGCCCGCTACAAAGAGGATAGGCAATTTGAGGCGGCGTGCTTGGATTGACTCGGAATTCCTTAGAACGGGCCGATACGGGTATTTTAGTTCGAGATTCGTATAATTTCGCGTTTTAATCTTCGATTAAGGTACAATAGCACTATCCTATTCCACTTTAAACTAGATTTCACAAAATAATTGAAAGTCAAAATAAAAAAACGACACTTTTCCCTCCAAAATGCCCAGAGCGAATTCCAATTTTTTTGACACAGTGCTCGGGGTTGCAAATTAAAGTGTTAATAGTGTTGCCAACTTGTACGCGCGTTCATGCGCATTCGAACTCGTTTGCACTTTGCAGTACGGTTATGTCGGCCGCCATGTTGAATTTTTTTGAGCTTCGTGAGAAAACATTGTGAGCACGTGGATTGTTGGATTATAATTTATTGAGCGAAATTTGATAGTAATATCAGCTAACATATTATTTTGGCTTGTTTTTCTTTCTTCTCTTTCAAGTGCAAACATTCTTTGTTGGATATCAAAGTAAGTACGCTTTATTATTATGCCGGCGACAAATTTTACTTTTGGATCATGGAGTTCAGACGTTGGATCGTAGGTCACGATGCCATTACGTTATAATCACACCTAAATAAATAAACGACCACGAGCAAACATTGGAAATTTTATTCTGGCCTTATTTTGGATTCAATCGCGGCATACCTAAAATTGCGTAACCTTTCTTTTATAATTCTTCGATTGCTTACGTGTTGCCCATTAGGGTCTGCACATCGCTCGTGACCCTCACCGGTCCACGTATCACAAAAAATAGTCGCCCAAAGTGGAAGCACATGTAGCGAAGGTATTCCAGCGTGACAGGCCGTACGTTGCGTTGTAGACGTGTCTGCAGCTGTGAAGTGATAGTGATCGGCGGCGAGCGGTATAGATTCGTGGCCCATGCTTGCCTCGAGCGGTGTGCGACTATCTCTCGCCCGGTTCCGGCGCGTGGCCGAAATGTTAAATTACTCTTGCTAATTACAAATTTCTCATAAACCTTGGAGAGTTGTACCCATTTCTGTTCTTAGTTTTGTTAGTTTTCAGTGTGTTATATTTTTGTTATTGTATAAATAAACACCAATCTTACAAGAATAATAACCTAATAATAAGTGAAGGTTCTTTTCATCCATGTGATGCTAGTGTAAAATAAAAGTTTAATAGCATTTTATTTAAAATGGAACTATTTCAAGTAAGTAGGTCAAGTGTTAATTTTTTAAATTATTAGATTGATATGGGTTGCAAATTTTTGGGGTATTTACTTTTGTTGTAACAATCACAACCTGCTGGATAATTTTCCACATTGTGTTTTAATTAGGGGTTAAGAAGGGTGTTTCCCATTTTATGTGCGCTAGCAATGTTTTCAACAAGTAATTTACTTCCATTATATTTTGCTATATAACTTACTAATTTTATTTACGTAAAGGTTATGTTCTAACGTGATTCAATCTTTTTATTTTACACAGTAAAAAATTTTGTGGTTTTTATAATAGGCGTGTTATGTAGCTCAGCTTGATTAAAATTATGATAAGGAATTAGCTTGGGGCTTTTTTTGTGTACACAATATGTTCGTATTAGTTTTTCTTTTTAACAAATATGGTGCTGCTTTAATGTGTCACTGGGTCAAAAAAAAGACTGTCTTAACATCTGTTTTTCGTGACTTGTTTTATCTAGTTTCAAACTCATTCCATTATATTTAATGTGGCATTATTAAGACAGTGTTTTTCTCTAATTTGGTTTTTTCTTGATCTCAGGTATCTGTTTACTGTCAGATGTAATATTTATGTATTATTATATAAGAAGCTGCACTTTATTCAACTTAACTGTATTGTATGATAAATTACATGGTTTAAAGTAGAATGTAAAGTCACATGTAGCATGTATCATGTAGTCTTCCTAATCGGTTTTTTTGTTGTAGATTTTTTGTAAAAGTGGCTTATTACAATGGCCCCTTGTCGTCAAGTACTTATGTGGTCTGTGCCATCCATAGCAGTTTTATTGGGAATTTTTTGGTTCAGACGAAAGAGGGAATTTGCCAAATCTGACCCAGGGGGAAGAGAAAAAATAAAAAGTTTACAAGAAGAACTAGCAGAAGTCCTTAATGCTGAGTTTGAGGCTAGAAGAGTATCCCCGTTGGGTAAGGCAGAGCACTTCATCATTAAATCTGCTCCTATTGATATTGTTCCCAATGGGACTGCCTCTCAACGCTCTTCACCACTTGAATTGACAGATGAAGAAGTTGATCTAGAAATAGAAAAGATTATTAGAAAAAAATCCTTAGAGAAAGACAAGAAAATGTCTGGCTTTGAAAATCAACATTTGGTGGTCAAAACCGACATTCCAGAAACCCCATTTGTTGTAAAAGAGACACCTAATATGTTTGGTTCCCTGAAAACTGAAATGTCATGCAGCAAGAGTGAAACTGATGTTATATCTGTCAATTCTACTGACGCTAATGATACCTCTGATGAAAAGAATGGAACACAGCTTGACAGTACACCATTTGAAAATATAACAAATGATGAGATTACAGTAGCTGATACTGAAGAATTAAATAATGATAATGATAATTTAGTCGAAATACCTAGTAATAATGAAGAGAGTGGTAATAATAATAATTGTTTCTCTGCAACACAACGTAGACGTATATCAGAAAGAGATTCTGCCAACCACAGCCCTGTGGACCCTATGTTAGCTAGTCCATCAATGTGTCATTTCTCAGATAATCACAGTGAGGTAAGTTCACAATTGTCTGCTCAAACTTGTTGTAACAAAATTTTGAATAATTGAAATGCAATCAAACTTATTTCAGGGTTCAAGTGATAGTGGCAAAGGATGTTCAGAGGCAGCCAGCCCCCCACCAGCAAACATAAACATGGTTCCGTCTGAAACAGCACTGAGAATACACCAATTTGTAATACCCCAGACCCTGGTTGGTCTTTTGATAGGGAAACATGGCTCTTTTGTTACACAAATTAAAGCCAAAACTGGTGCAATTGTTTATGTTAGAAGACATCCTGACTCTATTAAACAAAAAATATGCGCAGTTGAAGGTGAAGTATCAACTTCATAAAATAAAATTTGTGCGAGCAACCATCCACAGAATACCTTGAGAGAATATATTTTCGAATTCCAGGTACTCAAAGTGAAATCGAAGCAGCTTTAGATATGATAAGAGAGAAGTTCCCAGAAAAGAGATTTCCCAATTTCTCTCTTCAAGAAATTAGTGCAGAATTATATCAAAGACTTGCCCCTTTAGTACCAGAGTTCCTACAAGTGAGTATTCAAACACTGATAACAATTTTGTATCTTAAATGAAAAGTTTATGTAAGTTTCATAGAAAATACAATTTTGCATAAAAAATCTTAAAAATACTTATAGTTGTAACACTAAAATAATTATGTAGAGCCCAATAAATACTAAATGCCAACAAGTCAGGGCGCGTTCGCACTATGTCGTGACGACAGATAGTCGTGCAGCTTACAGTGTCGTAGTTTGTATATTTAAATGAAGTTGTTCACATATAGTACGACACTATTAATCGTCTCAGTGGGAACAGCCAGAATGACAGTCGTCAGACGATAAAAAAACGTGACGATAAAAACGTGACAGATTGTCGCAGCTCCTATTGTCGTCACGTTTTATTTATCGCTGTCCGCACGTATTCTGCTCCCTGCCCTCCCCTCTCGTACCCCGCGCCCTCTACTCGCTTTGCAGTAGCATTGGGTCGTAGCCAGAGATGGGCAAGGAGGCTGTCGTGAAACGATAAATTGTCGTCACGATCTAGTGGGAACAGCTAGTCACAACAGTCGTTCAACGATAAACAGTCGTCCACGACAGATAGTCGTGATATGGGAACAGGCTAGACACGACAGTCGTCCAACGATAATAAAACGTGACAACATAGTCAATGAATGTTATTTTCGATAAGCCAGGGATTAGAATTCCATAACTTAATTGTAGTGTTTTAGTGGAACTTTTAAAAACAACAGAAATACGTAGTCACACATAATATGGTTTGTAATAATCACATTCCATGCCTTCTAATTACAAATGTGCTTTATTGTCCAAGTAAAATCATAATAGTCACACTACAAAGAAATTACCATGTTCTCATTCGACAAGGTGACTCATATTAATACAACGTGACAATATGTTACATAATGTTGTTTTTTTCATAATAATATCATCAATTTGCATATGGACAAATATTTGAGCATTGTATGCTGATACGACAGTTGCAGTTGGTGGAGTCGGTGAATAATGACACGATAATGACGTGTCTGGTGAGCGCCGGGCATTTCTTCCTGCAGCAACCACTTCACCCAACCTTCCCCTCTCTGCACGTGCTGCATCGTCTCATGGCCACCACATATCAGAATCCGGACGTTCCGTCTCTACCGCGCCCTGTGAAAGGTAACCGTGACCTTTCCAAACCTGTCCTTTAATTAGGTCGCTTTGTACAACTGCGCCGAAGTCTGATAGGACAAGTTTTAGATTAATTTTAAATTTAATATTGTAGTAACTTTAGTCCTCTGTACTTTGTAGCAACAGAATTTTAAAGATAAAAGCGTTTCACGCGATAATTTTTTGCCGATTTGAGTGCTTAGCTAAGTTTGTGGCCGATAGGCGATCTAACAACGGTTATTATCTCATCCATCATTCGCGCCAACCACACATAATTTTGTGGACAAGTAAAATACCTGTTGTGTTTTTTTATAAATCATTATAATGATGACAATTTAGCTTTTTTCTACAACATGTTTATATTCAATGACGCAAGTTGTGAAATTTTTAGGAATAAACTTTTTGACCATCTCAAGACTTGTGCCATAAGGCAATTTGTAAATTGTTATTTCTTGTAACGATTTTAACCTACATTTTTATTGTTGCCGTAACGTGCCGATGGTTAACGTAAATTTAGCCATTGTAAACTGAAATCACTAGGCACTATTATCATTTCCAGAGGGTTCCATATGCGCAGCGCCTACAGAGAACAATTGGTATCGCGCGCAAGTGATCTCCACATCGGAAGAAAATGACACGTCAGTCGTGAAGCTGGTGGACTTTGGTGGATACCTCACCGTCGACAACGATCAGCTCAAGCAGATCCGCTCCGATTTCATGACTCTGCCTTTCCAGGCAACAGAAGCAGTTTTGGCCTTCGTGAAACCAGCAAATAATGGTTTATAAATTTTCATTTATTTTCATATATTTTATAATCCGCTTTACGAACAATGCTTAATAAATTTTATTCATTTTTGACACAGCTTGTCTGTAGTTACCTTATTTTTATTCAAGTCTGTGTTTTCAATCAATATCTTATCGCATTTATAAAACTTTCCTTACCATTTTATTTTTAACAATATAGAATTACAAACTGCTCACCAACTTCGCCGTTTCGTACGTTCATTCTAATACACATTATCAGATTCGGGAAAATTCTATACTCATATTGTCTGTTTTTTTCTTTTCAGTTTTGAATATAATTAAAATTATTTATTGTCTGAATAATTCAATTTCAATTAATAAATTGAATATATATTAATGATTGAAATTGAATGCCACATATCAAACCGAATTCATAATCGTAATACGTAGTTTATTTTCATTGCGCTATATTAAATTGTTTCCTTCAGTCTTCTGTTTAAAGATAGCAATAACATTGACATTTTAGATTTTAAGACTTTCGTGGTTATTCACTAAATGATTATCACTAATATCAGGTTTCTTACCACGGTATGACTTCTTTTTATTTTCCCGATATTTCGGAACGGTTGACTCAACTGAGTTAACCCGTGACCATGAACCGTGCAACCGTTCCGAAATATCGGGAAAATAAAAAGAAGTCATACCGTGGTAAGAAACCTGATATTAGTGATAGTAAACATTAACATTAATAAAACATTATATTCTCTTTAAATACAGTTCTCGCCACGGCCGCGCTATAAGGTTTAATTACATGTAAATATCATCTTAAGTCTGTCACATCTTATTTCCTGCAAAACCATGACCTTATAGGTACAAATTTAACTACACGTCTTTGGCCATCGGGTGATAACCCGAAAACATAATAACACGCTTGCCTTGACGTTATTTTATCTAGTTATTGTTTATTTCCAGACACTAAATGACATGTTTTTTAACGCTATGTTATCGTTTATCATCCAAATTATTATTTAAATCCATGTGATATGACGTTTCGGGGATTTCAATGAGTACTGGATTAGCTTATCATAACTTATTGACATTATGTTGAACAAGCCTTTTAATTACATTTTGTAACACTCATTAAGAACCTATTGTTACTTAGAGAGGTGAAGTTTTACAGAAAACATATAATTAGTAGTACATTGCTCGTGAATCCATGTCGAAATTAACATGTACATCAAATTACTGTAGCAAGCACCGTTCATTCTCATTCAATAATTTAGTTTATAATGATTCCACTTATACAAAATTTTGATTAGGAAAGAACTGAAAGTTAAATACATTTGACTTAATGCAATAAAGTGTAAAAAGAGGCGAATATAAAGAGACCTTTGCCACAAAAGCTAAGGTCCTTACGAAATTATGTAAATTTCGTTATTTTATTACAGCAGTAAGCACTATACAAAACGGTAAGAAATTCTTACTCTAACGGTGGTCGTGGTAATTTGCAGAAGCCGAGTGGAGCGGCGAGGCTCTCCGCATCATGGCGGGCCTGACGGCAGGGCAGCTTCTGCACGCGCAGGTCGCCGGCTACGACGAGGCGGGCCTGCCGCTCGTACACCTCTACCTCACTCTAAATCCGCAGGTCAGTATTATCTCGTATCATTTGTGAACAGACTACTAAAACACTCATCGCTTTGTGACTCTTGTGCAAACGATTTTGTGTATGGTGTAGCACCACTAAGATTTCACATAGATAGTGTAAAGGTTCACAAATTGATAAGTATTGTTCTGGGTCGGAGACCTGGTATCCCAAGACAGGGTCTACCGAGTTTGGGCACCAGTCTCCCATTAAGTTCTCACTTGAATGTACTTTTAAAATTGTATGTGAGTATATGTTGGAGAGAATAAAATGATTATTATTATTATAGGTGGATTATCGAAAGTTGATGTGATTTTTTAATGAATAGAATGCACACGCCGTCTAAAAATTATTTTTCCAATTTCGTTACACGAGAATATTCTATTAGATGTTGTATAGGGAAGTCCCTTTTCGAAGACAAAAAAAACATATCCATCACGTTGTTTATGATCCTGGTCATGAATAGCTGTGAACAAAAACTAAGTATCCTTCTTTCTCGGCAAATGACTAATCTGCACAAGCGAGACTGGAAGCTCAGTAAAACTAATCAGTATGTAGCCAGGCTTACCATGTGCAGATTCACCAATATATGCAAACAAACACATCTGTAGATATCTACTTTCGTTAATTTATTTATATGTGTTTAACCCCAAAGCCGTGGTATTCTAATGGTTTAACCTGCCGCCTCGTGGTTTCGAATCCGGACTCGCAACTTGAGATTCTCGAAATTTAATTTGAAATTTACCGTGAGCTTTTTGGTGAAACAAAACATGCACGTCGAAGAAGATACACAACCCTCGGAAAACGTGTGAAGTCCCCAACCAAACCAAACTAAAACCGCCCCTGTGAGGAAACTCGTGCCCAGCAGTGGGACGTATAAACGAGTTGATGATGAACCCTATTAACGTGTCAATAATCAACACTCACCACAACAAAAAATAATTGAAAACACGTATTTTTTTATATCAATGCAAAAAATCGCAAGGAAAGAAATATATATTTCTAGTGTAGTTTATATAGATAATCAGGATTTTTAGTATTCAAATGCGGTAGCAACCCCGGACAGCATCAACGCCCCCCAATTGCTTCCGAGCCATCTACCGCCCCCTAGAACTCATCAGCGCCCACTGGGCAGGGACCACTTTGGGAAACTATGTTCTAACGAAAGGTAAATGTTTGTTGATTACAGCAAGTTATATTCCTGAATAGAGAGTTAGTGGAACGCGGCCTGGCGGAGTGGGACGTGCCCGCGGACTCGTGAGCGACGCCGGGTTCCTGTCTCCCCGCCTGTACCCGCGACATTAGCTTTATCGACGCTGTCTAGTAATATGGGATTGCATTTCGATTGACATTACGTCCACTAATACAAGACTCGCTACCCTACTGAAGCTTGCGTATTGCGAAGTGCGATGAGGCGTTACGAAGTGCGACCTCGCGTTATGAAGTGCATTCTTCTTTATCTCACTTTACTTTGTATGGATTGTCACTTGTAGCTCTTAATAAACGTTGCGTTTCGTAACAAACCTTTCAGTTTAGACTTAGTTTGCAGCGGTACATGAGTGTTAACGTTTAATATCAGACTGGTATCTGTTATGGTGACCCATTTAATGTAAGTAGTTAATTACGAAAATAGTATACTAACGTACATTCATACTACTATAGTAGAGCTCCTTAAAATTGTGATGTTATTTTTGCTTCTTTTTATTGATTTTTTTCTAAGCTCCCACAACTGGAACACTGAATTTACGGTACGCTTATGATTGAACTACTATGAATGCGTAGAGTTATATTACAGATTGCGTTTCGTAGTTTAAGGTTTTAATATAATTATGCGGCACCGATAAGAGGTCAATTTCTTTATTTTATGGTTATAGCTATTATTGTGTAGTGACGTTTAAAGTAAGAGTTTCAGGATGCTCATTATATTGTAAACACTGTCATCTGCATTTCGTTATATTGATTCCAGGTATTGCTTCCTACTTGTTGAACGATAATACTTTTTTGTATCGGATTAACGTGCCAAATTTGCCCAATCATTTATGATTTCGGCGTCATATGATTACGAACATCTAATTTGCTATATTTGATAACAAATATAAATTGCAACAAGATCTTGGCAATTTTGCCTTGAAAAATGTGCCTTTAAAAACGGACTCGTTCTGTTGACTTCCACATTTGTACAATGTATGTAAAATATTATTTGTCACATAAAGGTTTAGTTGACTCCTCGTTCCATTGTTGCGTGCTAATGCAATTGTACTGTCACGTCGCCGTAGTGGGCTGTGACAAAGAAGTATTTTATTTACGTTACGTAATAAAAAACGAATACTTAATTTTGTTGTGTAATTAAAGAATGACTGACAATGTATAGTAATATAGAATTTATTGTATAAACTTAAATAGCTGTATAAAAGAAGTACAATATTCAGTGATTGTTTCCATGGAAGGTAAAATTGTATTGGTATGCTTCCTTTTCCGCGTCTTTAATAAGGTGGCTGGGAACATTGCGTGCTACCCCAGATTTACCTTCTACCGTGTTTCTTTATGTTCCACTGCTCACACATGCCTCCATCTTTTCAAATGTCTTATTCCGTACGGTTCCCCGCCATCTTGTTAACCACCAAACAGCTCATTGACTAGAATATTACGGATTTTGTTCTCTTACAGATGGCATTGTCCAAAATCAGCTTTGAATTTGTCAGCTATTGATGAAACTTTGTGGTAAAATTTTATGTTATTATAATGAGCAAGTTGATAAATTATCCTGAATTCGTAGTTTTAATTTAGTGTACATACATAATAGAGAGTTTTAAGTAGTGATTAAAGCAATTTAATATTTTGAAGTTTTTAAAGTAAATTCAGTATTTTGAATATATAACGGTTTGTCTTTTAGCGATTGATTTGTATGCGTATTGTGTAGTGAACATGGCATTAGGGAATATTAGTACCTATGTGACTCAGTAGCAAGCGTCATCGCTGGTGCTACGTGGGATATTTTTCACAACGTAGCCGCTGTTTTTTTTAAATATAACGTGTTTGAATAGTAAAATTTGATATGAATCAAGAGTGTATTGAACTGAAACAAACAGCTGGCTCTCCTTTTGCATTTTGTTGACGTCCCTATTGTATATAAACTAATATATTTGCGGTTAAATCAATAAATTATCGTTATAAAAATGTTTTTTTTTACTGTTCTATATTGCTTATCCAATTTATTTTTCATTTAACATTATTTTTGACTCTTCCTTTGCTGTGATTAACATTTACCGTTTAGGAAGGATTATGATCATAGAAACAGTCTTTTACATAAAACTCTTTAATATAAAACTTACAATGTTTAACTATCTATACTAAATCTAATATCTCTACTTATTTGCCCAGTCCACTTACGTAAAACATTTACCAACAACAGCAACAACCATTTACATATTAAAAACAAATACGACTTGACAATGGCTTTATAACATTACAAGTTTAAAAACTTGTTCTGTAACACGGAAAAGAAATTCATAACAGTTCGTTAACGATAACGTCCTAGGTTTCAAGTTTTCTATTATTGGTAAAATAATAGATATTTTGTTAACGATTCGAAGATGAAAGTTATTTTTAGATATAAAAATAACACATCACCCTTTCTACAATTCGTAATGTATATTTTGTGACGCTGTAGACTTGTTAACCGTTCTAAAAAACAATGCCACGAGCGCTCTATAAAATGAACACTGCTAACGTTCTTCAATTAAATAGGCATTTGCGAATAAAACAGTTTCGATTCCAAATTTTTAGAAAAATATCAAGTTACATTGGCAATATTGTTTTTCTCAAATTTTGTAAATATGAGCGTACAATCTTCAAGAACTATTTACATATTGTAACAAATATAGCCCTGTAGACTACGTCAAGAATACGACACAATCGCAAACGCGATGGTGGCTACAAAATTATAATGTACATTTCCTTTTTTTTGTTTGGAATGGAATAGTTGTACCCAAAACTTGCGACATACACGACATAATATTAATATTTCATTAAATAATTAACAATTGTCTACATTTTGACAAATTAACTAAATTAAAATCCGGAATTAACTCCACACGTCTGCAGAATATTTCTTCATGGACTCGAGCTTCTTGAGGAATTGCACTGCCTCCTCCTCGGTGCGGCCGCCTTTCACTTGTACAGTCTTCAGTATTATGTTCCGCACATCCACAGCCATGTTCTTTGCGTCACTGTTGAACAAAATTTTATTTATTCATTAATTTGAGAACAAAGAAAAAAAAATATGCACAGTCAATACGGGATTTTATAGTCACCATCCAAATTTTAATAGTTATGATCCTTGGTATTATAATAAACTACGTGTTTTTCCTTTCATTACCAATCAGTACGTATGAGATATGACGTTACAAAGATTTATAAGAATATATAATAGATATCCTGTATATGAATATATAATATAATATGTATATATTATCAATTTAAGTTCGACAATGCAATATATATATTGGCGAACCTAAATTGATTAAAAAAAATAAAAGCTGTTTTATAAAATTAATACAACTGACTGACTGTTATCAATATAAAAATAAAGATTACCCGCAAATATAGAAATGCCCGTTCCGGTTGCCAAGGATATCCCAAATTTGATCCATGTTTTGCTCCAGAAGATGAGTGACATACACCTTATGCGCTTGATCTCGTGAGAACGCCAGATGCAGTTTCACATCACCGTTTTTCTCGTAATCTTGAAGTTCCTGAATAAAGTTAATAAGATTATGAAGGAATAATTATCAATCTTATTACTTTTAAGATAAGGTCCTTTCATACGAGGCATATATTAGTTTTGCTACATATTTACGCATTTTCTAAATCGTATTTATTTATTTATTTATCTTGTCATCATGTCAAATTTTGGAAGTTTGTAGATAGAATCTTTACTCTTCTATAGTTCGCGTAGTTATATGTCCAGTAACAGGCTAATCGCGGCATGCGAAATACCCGGTAATACAGATGATAATATTATAGTAGAAACAGTTGTTTAAACAGCATGTTAACTCTGCTTTGTTACATAACTCAATTTTTTTTTTTTGGAACGTGCAAAAATGAAACTATAATTTTGAAAACAATTATATACGGCGAAGAATGGTACGATGCAAGTCGCCAACACAACAAGACTCAAAAGTTGGCATATAGTAGAAACAATAGTTTAAACGGCAACACAGCCAGACAATTAATATCAACCAACACCATGGGACAGTCTTTCGCCTTACTCGATTATCCGACTAGCCATCTCTGCTTCTCTCTACCTCTCAGGTGCTTGGCAACAAAGTCGAGTGTCGTAATTTACTTGTAATTACATATTTTCCTAGATAAACGTGATGATTATGTGCGTGTGCAAACATTTGCTTTATTATGTATTATCGTTATTGAATATCATAATGTTTTTACTACTTTTCAAATACTTATTGAGATTTTAATATAGTTTTGTTATGATTATGAATACAAAGATCGATCACACAGAGAAATTTTCGTCGACGCCGTGGGACTTGAAGCTACGTCCATGCTGCTCCGTAGCATTGCTCTAACTACTGAGTCACGGGTCCAGTTACCGAGTCGTCGAAATTCTATATTTTTGTTATGTCTTTGTACCGACTTTCGGCATTCGTCGCCGCTAGTGACATCTAGTAAGAGATTTTTTAAATACTCATACTATTCATCTCTTTTTTTGTGAAAATACTACACTATAGTCGTCACCAAATAAGAGCCCAAATTGTACGTTGTCGTCGCGACGTGATTAGGGATGTGAACTAATCATCGGTAACCACATTAAACGATTGTTTACATTATTTTTCGGTTAATTGCTTTTCAATTTTAGATAGTACCTACAATTAACATTTATTGAAACATTATACAGTTAAATATAAATAATAAGTATTTTAAATGATCACAATGATAACCTGTACTTGTTGTTGTAGTGTTGTTACATTAGCAGAGTACACAAGGACAACCTGTAGTTATATAGCAAAAAATTTTTATTCACTGTTATCGGAAGACGAGCCAAAATCGTATATATAGTACCGGTATACACACAATTAATCGTTTTCAATTATATTGTCAATATTTACATCTTTATCAAAACCTATAGAGAATTATTCTCGATCCAGCGGCACTCGCAAAATGAGAAAAATTATAAATCTGTATGACTTTACGGCCATGAGTATGGGGTTTATTATATATATATATATATATATATATATATATGTGGGAGTGGCGATAGGGAAAACACAGTATTCAAGCAAT
>NW_020654810.1:9198132-9275738 GCF_003589595.1 Hyposmocoma kahamanoa | reverse complement strand
AATTGTTTCGGACTGATGTCGGACGGAGATCGAGAGTAGACCCCCTGGGTCCATGAGCACGTCAAGCTAAACAAATATTATTTATATTCAACACTTTGACACTTATAATAAGAATGTTGTCAATCTTTATGTACTCTTGCCTGTACCAGCAGGCTGATTTTAATTAAAATCGGAATCGATCCGATCGAGAGAGGCAATTAAAAACAAGAACATGCCTGTGCCCTTTTTTACTGCACGTAATAATACATTGTGTCACTAGTGCGGTAAGTACCTAGGCAATTACGAACGTTTGTAATTGCAGTTCCGCCCGTGTGGCAGCAGGAAGTTAAAAAAAAATAGACATAATATCGTTATTGCAATATTTATTTATACATATATGTTTTGTGAAAGTACTTCACTAGTTTGTTGTTATAGCCCGCGTTAGACGAAAATGTCGCTGGTTCAAGTCCAGCCGAATCGAAGGAATTTTTCTTTGAGTTTGTTCGATCTTGTATCAATCATAACAACGCTATAGTTTATTCATATCGTATGTATTTACAAACTTTTAAGTATCTCACAAAATAAATCTTTCAACGAATTTTTTTGAGCATTTATCCTTTTGGCTTTATGTGTAAAACCTGTTAAATTTACGTAAAGCGTTGGTAGGTCAATGGTAGAAAGATATTTATTGGTATGTATTTTATAAAAATTATAAATGAAACTGACTATATTTAAGTTTACAAACTTTTATAAATTAAATAAAAAGTCAGCCAACCTGTTTATGGAGTCACATGTATTAAGGAACAATTTACGTAAATACATATTATCACGTTAATTTTAGTCCTACGTGACTCAATTGTACACAAAAAGTAGAATACCCGTAGCATAGAATTACTTAATAATTATAATGTGTATGTCGACAAAACAAATAAGATAGCGTTAACTAGCTATGTCGTATCGGCACAAGGACTGTCCAAAGTTCGACGCTGTTATCAACTTGAACAATCGAAAAGTAATTAAATTCTTATATATATCTGTGTAAATCATTATACTCTTTAAAAGGTTCTAAATACAGGTTCTATGGACAGGATTTCCGGTTATGGCGAAGTGTCTATAAAATAAAAGTTTTATATGACTAGGATGAAATCCAAAAGAAGATTAATGATTTAAATATTGTGTATTTGTTGTGTACATAGTGTATCGACGGTAAATGTCCAAGGGGTCGCTGTCCAATAAGATGGTCCGACCAAGCCTGTACGGCTCTCGGATGATGCACTCCACTATGCCAAAGACCGCCACAAACGGCGCAGCGTCGTCATGCAGAAATTGTGACCGCGGGGGAGTCACTACATTCAGTAATGAGGAATGCGACGCGAGGCGGAGATTTGTTTGTGTACATACACAATAACTTTTTAATCACCGTGCCAAATTTTTATAGGTATTAGGTGTTAGATAGACGCAATTTTTTAAAATATAAAATAATTATCCCAAAAAAACAAAAACAATTCAACCTAAACGCCATCAAAGCAAGGACTTCTTTACAAGTCTCAGTGACTCCGCAACGAGTTGCGATCTCTGCTCTTAAAGGCATGAACACGATTTAAATCTAAATTTATTTGAGATTAGATTTAGTGTCGCGTTCAGCCTCAATGGATGACCGGCGTCCAGGCTCCATCGATGACCAGACTGACAGGCCAGAAAGACAGACTTACTAGACTGACAGGAATTCAAAATTAAACCGACTCTCTTTTGGACAAAAGTCGACGACCTACCTTCCTTTCTTTTGACAAAGGTCGACGAGGGCGGTCCTGACTAAACCTCCGACGCGAGCAGACGACTTCTGCTGCCTGAATTGTAGAGACAGACTGTACATTTAGAGAAATTCATACATTTTTAATAGAAAGTCGAACATGTCCTCTGCAGTGAGTTGTAACTGGAGCAACAACTACAATTTTGTTGTCCGAAATCACACGCGTGCGGTTTGGTCAGTCAAACAAACAGTCTCGTACTGTTTACGCACGAGACAGTTTTCACACTTGCTCGTGTGATACGAGCCAATTGCCCAGCTTTAGAGTATCTACATTAAGCCTGTTTATATAGTATATATATTACATAAAAGGTTGAGTTGGGTACATTGCATAACGTTGGTCTTCCTATTTTATTATCTTTCTAAGTTACTTCATAACAACGCTATAGTTAATTTTTTTAAATTAATTTTTTGTTCATATAATGGTTTGTTTTAAATTCTGAATTCCTAATCTATGCTATGCATAATATTATTCGCTATTGTTTCTACAGAGAACTTAAAATGACATTACGTCATACGGTTGTGACCCGATACATCTTGGATCACATAAAATTATGCTATTTTCTGTTAACCTTCACTGACTTACTAATATTTGGATTGTGGCACTAGCCAACAGCTGCCAAGACACGCTCGCTTCACTGGTTCGGTTCGTGCATTTTGGTCGCTGTTATAATATAACCTAGTACAGAGGTAATCTTATCTTTTAGGACTAAATTGGGCCGTATCAGAAATTTATTTATTTATTTATTTTTGACATAGCTACAGAATACAAACTGTGAAGATGCTTAAAGTTAACGTGCATTACAATACGAGTAAATTTGTATTTCTATGGCAGCCACACACGGCATTTGTGAAATAAATAAAGTAATTACAAATTTACAGACTATTGAAGATAATAAATAAATTGCACTTAAAAACAATAGCAAAAAATTATGTTACACGTACATAAAAACAATGAGATTTTTAAATATCCAACATATTCAGCTTCTCCTTACAAATATTTAAATAAGTACCTATAGCGACTATGGGAGAATAAATTCAAATCTTTAGAAAAGTTGTTATGAGCTCTAAACATGCGAAAAATAGGATCATTATATGAGACATTGTTAGTGGTACATTAAATAAGTATAGCGACTATGGGAGAATAAGTTCAAATCTTTAGAAAAGTTGTTATGAGCTCTAAACATGCGAAAAATAGGATCATTATATGAGACATTGTTAGTGGTACATGGCAGAGAATAAGTTATTTGGGTACGTTTACTGCCAATCTTAAACAAGGCGTGGCTTAAGACCTCACTTGAGTCTATTTCAAAGTTGATAATTTTAAACAGTGTGGAATAGTCCAGCATCACACATCTGTACTGAAGAGGGCGTACCTTATAGTATTTGAGTCTTGTTTCGTAAGTATCCGATTTCCTACGCATTCCAAACCGATAGCTCAAGTTCCGAAGAAACCGTCTTTGGACAGCTTCGATTCTTTCAATATGACAATTATAAAAGGGTGACCATATAACTGAACAATACTCTAAATTGCTGCGGATCAAGGAAGAAAACAGAGTTATCATACTGTTTGGGTTTTGGAATGGTTTTGTCATTCTATTAATAAAACCTAACATACTGTATGCTTTGGCTGCAATATGGTCGTAATGTGTCGAAAAATTAAGTTTAGCGTCAAGCCAAATACCAAGATCATTGACTCTGTCCTGTCGCGTTCCTTCCACGCTGTTTATATTGTACCTACTGGTATTCGTAAATCTTTTTTTTTGGTGAATGTGAACGTGACATTTAATAACATTTAAGAACATATTATTTCTTACACACCATATACGGTCTAAAGCACACTGCAAAGCGGCACAGTCACTTACCGATTTTATTTCGCAATATACTTTTAAGTCATCGGCATGAACTGGACAAGGGGAAAAAGTAGAGCCCTGTGGTAGCCTGATATATACGGGATGAGCTTTCTGACATAAAACACGTGATCAACTTTGTCAAAGGCTTTAGCGAAATCTGTGTATAAAGAATCAACTTGATAACGTTCATTAAATGCCATGTTTAAGTAATTCAAATTCAAATTCAAATTCAAAATATTTAATTCAGATAGAAATCCATATTGGTTAGTAATACAAAAACAACTTACACACTAATGTTAGTACCTAATAATAATTACAGGGAAGAGTGTTTATTTGCAACATTCGTTTACAAATAAACACTCTTTTTTGGGTAAACATGAAGGCTGGTCCAGCGCTCAAAAAATGAACCCTGGACCCTGCCTGCAATGACGTTCAGGAGGCTGTTACCGCTGCCACGTAATCTGTGCGTTAAGGAGGCCACCCTTTTCCGTAAAATAGCGGGAAACCCATCTACCTGGGCCACGGCGAACATTTCCGAAGCGCTACAGAATCGTGGCAGCCGCAACAGCATCCTGAATACATTATTATAAATAACTCGCAGGGAGCCAAGTGCTTTCTGGGTGTAGTTGACCCATAGGCCGCAAGTGTAAAAGGTCTGGCAGTAAGCTTTAAACAGAGCTACCTTTACGCTATCCGTACATCTTGCAAATCTACGGGCCAACATATTGCCCCGCACTGCCAGCGCCCTACGCTCTCTCTCTAAATCCGTATTATCTTCTAGGGATGCACATACGTTAAGAGGTTAGAATTAATAGAGCGGCCTCTAATAAAACCATGCTGCTGAGGACTGATCAGATGCTTTAGGTGAAAATTCAACCGTTCATGTTCAATATTTTTGAAACCTTCGTAATGTTTCAAAAATTTTTGAAAAACAGGAGAGAATAGTAATGGGCCTGTAATTTTTGACATCAGATTTACTACCCGATTTGTGGATTGGGGTAATTTTAGCTAACTTCCATAATTGGGGAAAATAACCACTATTACGGCTTTTGTTAAATATAATACTGAGAGGCCTAGATAATACACTCCCAAAGTTCTTAACAAAAACCGGTGGTATACCGTCAGGGCCTGCTCCCTTAGATATGTCAATGGATTTTATTGTTGATTCTACATCAGTTACGGAAATAATAAAAGACGAAATTCTGTAATTTGATTCTGGAAAGTTGACCTGGAAGACGGTTCAGAGTAACCTGATGCAAGGTGTCTAGCAAATAAGTTAGCCATAGTAATAATATAATAATAATAATAATCTTTATTTCTCTCTTACAACGTTATTCCATAAATAGTACAGCTAGTATGTGCAGTACATCATATCATTTTTGTAGTGCATTTGTTGCGGTAAGTTATTAATAATTCTTTTAGATTTAACGTATCTCCAAAAGGCTTTGATGTCATATTTAATACTTGTCTCGATACCAGTAACATAAGTCTTAAAACATTCCTGCAAAACGAACTTCGTCCTGGACCTAAGAATTGAAAATGTATCGAAATCACGTGGATTGCCATATTTCTTGAACTTTTTGTGAAATTTATTTTTCTCGTTTAAAATTTTTATTAAACACCGGGAAAACCAAGTGGGCCAAATATTTTTAGAGTAAGTTTTTGGTGTATGCTTCTCAGGCCAGAATGTAGTTCCCACGCTACTTGGGAGAGTTCGAACAAACAGGAAGGAAAATCAGTTTTGTGAAATCTATATCTCATAGTGCGGTTCTCTTTCAGAATTGGTAATTTAGGGGAATGTATTTGAAAAATTATGTCAAGTGGAGTGTGGTAATTATCACAGCGACTCAATGCTTGCGATTCAATAACACTGCACGACATGTCAGACTGCACGAACACCAGGTCAAAAATTTTATTGTGCTTATTTAACGTAAAGTTAGATTGGGTCATATTATTTCTGCGAATAAAATCAGTTAGAGCGCAAATTCTGCGGTTAGTATTATTAGTGGCACATGTTGTAAGCCAGTCGACATCGGGCAAGTTAAAGTCTCCAGCAATAAGTGTGCAAGAATTTGTTGATGTCATAATAATACGCTCACAGTTATCCAAAAATGCGATGTAATATATCACTGATATACGAGGACAAATAAACAGTACAAATATTTAAGTTAAAATTGTAGAAATGTATGGTAACCCAAACGTATCCATGGAAAAGTGCCACCTGGACATTTCGGAACTTAAGAAGGTTTTTCTTACGGTAATGAGAACCACACCACCGTGTGACTTATTGTATTTATTTTTGAACTCATTTGAACGATCTCCGCGATAAACTGTGTATCTACTATCAAACAACTCACAGGACAATACTGAATCATGAAGCCACGTCTCACATAAATTACATCATAATTAGCAGTTAAAACTGAATTTAATATTTCAAAAGTTTTTGTGTTTACTCCTCTTATATTTTGGTAAAAAATAGAGTCTATCCATAATTAATTTGGAAGTAAGTAAATGAGATAGTAACATAAAATAGCCACAAAATTAAATATGAGGTGACTTCCAAATTATCAAGTACTTGCTGGTTCTTCACATGGATAAAACGCGAAGTCTCGTCTTTGCGCAAAAAAAATGCGACCATTTCGCACCCATACATATTTATATGAAAGTTGTTTAGCTTTGGCTCTAGTGGCAGCATCTAAGGTCTTGTTAGCTGGTGATAGGTGTTCAGATACGTAAATAAGTGAGTTGTCACCAACAATACCCAAATGTGAACTGCTCAATTTATTGGTCAGTCGCGCCTTGTTGAAGCGAGTCACGGCAGAGTAGAACTCATCATTAATCCTTTTATACCCATTTCTAAGACTTTAAAGGCCTAAAATATAGGAATGCATTTAGTCTTGCATTCAAATAAATTTGTAAAAATAAACTAAATCCAGACTATTTAAAATAATAAGAGATTTCCATATTACATTCTTGCTTTGTAAACAATAGGACGTTCGGTAACTTTCTTGCGATAACTGTGAATAACGTTTGTGGCCTTTGCCGGTCAAGAAGTTCGAGTAATCGTACGGGTGTGACGTCATTTCGGTTCGTTTTCGTATATGTCAGTTTGACGTTTGATTCCGGTGTTGTGATTAAAAACTAAAAGAAATCGAAACGAGTTATCGTGAGGTTCTGAATCGAACCCCTGGTTCAACTTGAAACGGGTTTTACCGGTAAAGTACACCACACAAAATAATTCATTGAACAGATTCAGGTATCAATTCATTTAAAATTTAATAAACTTCATTAATACCAAATTTATTCATTTTATGTACAGTGTATGTGTTACAAGTATTACGTGGGGCGCACTATAAGTTTCCGGAATAAATAAGAAAAAAAATACTATAAATGGTCAGAAATGAATTTATTGTTTCTCAAAATATTCTTCGTTAGCGTTAATGCACTTTTTCACACAAATGAACCAATTTTGAAAACATTTATGCCACTCCTCCTTGACAATCTCTGAAATATATATTTCATACTCTTCGACAGCCTCTTAAGGTGATGAAAATCGTTGACCGCGTAACTGGTTCTTAATTTTTGGAAATAAATAAAAGTCACAAGGTGCCAGGTCGGGACTGTACGCGGAATGGCTCATAAGGTCAACGTTGTTCACCTTCAAAAATTCATTTGTCTATCTGGCCGTGTGAGAACTGGCATTATCGATGATATGGCGTTTACGGTTATTTTTACGGAGTTTGTCAATGACTTCCGGCATACAAATGATCGTGTACCAATCACTATTCACGGTACAACGATTCTCCAAAGCAACAATAGCCACGTGTCCAGTGTTATTAAAAAAAGAAGCAATCATCCGCTTAGAGGCACTTTGCACGCGCGCCACTTTAGTTGGTTTCGGCTCATTTTGAAAGACCCATACGCTCGATTGCTGCTTTGTTTTGGGATCGTAACCATAAATCCATGTTTCGTCACCCGTTACTATGTCTCACACCAAATTTGACGCCCCTTCGTTGAAACTGGTAAGCATGGCATTGCACCAAGTGACGCGATCCGTTTTTTGAGCCTCAGTCAAATTGTGTTGGACCCACCGAGAGCACAACTTTTTACACCCAAATGTTTGTGTAGTATTGATTGTATTTGACTCATGCCTATGTCTAAAGATGCCCGAATCTCATGGTATGTCACATGCCTGTCTGTTTTGATCACACGGCGCACAGCATCGATGTTTTTGTTGTTCACAGCAGTGGACGGGCGACCATCACGATATTTGTCACTGAGATTCACACGACCACGTTTGAATTCTGCAAACTAGCTTTAAATTGTCGCCTTGCATGGTGCTTCATCGCCAAAAGCAGTTTGAAGCCGAGCGAAGCTCCTGTTAAATTACACTTAAAGTCGTAGTAAATCATACTACGAAAATTTTCACGACTTAAATCCATGGTGATGTAAACAACCAATTTCTAAAATGACGCCACAATGTAAAAATAAGAGACAGTCAGATGAAACAAACTGTATTCTACAGCCAAAGAGTTCCATTTAAAATGTTGTAATTACTTTTTAAATGTTGTTTATGGAAGTGGCCAGTTCCGGAAACTTACAGTGCGCCCTATGCATACACATCTAACCAGTACATGTAGGTTATTCCTGCCTAGCGTAGGAGCCTCTTAACAAACGGTCTTAGGTGTTTATAAGGGTCTTCAAATGTTCAAGTTTGCTTGTAGCCAGATGTCACTGGAGGCAACATTGCATTAGCATAGCCAGGCTGTGCGGAATCCTAGTGAAGAAAGTTTAGGACCAATGAAACTTTCGTGACTACAGTTTTCACAAACTGATTTGTTTCCTCCTTGCCCTCAACATTAAGAACAAAACCAGAAACGTAGCGCGAAGACTATAATTCTCTACCCAAGAGTATTTAGGAAACTCACACAGTTCTATACAATTCTCGATGTTTAGGAGACTGGGAGAAGTCCTTGAAAGGCTGCCTTCAAAGATCTAGTTGAAAAAACCTACCATCGGGTTTATTTCTGCAATTATCATTTAAATCTCAGTCTATCTCAGTCTGAAAGGCGAATGGCATATGTATGTATGTACAGTGGTATATCGACTTATGCTCAGTTTGTGGCCGAATTTGAATTGCACACGTATGCCTCACAGCCTTTGGTGGGTTCATCAATATAATAAAGGAGGCAACCGTCTGAACAAGTGAAACACTCGTATTTCCAGTCCTCACTGGTTGGAAGTTCTAAATAAAGTTTGGAAAAGTATTATTTAATTATAAAATGTAGGCAAGCAGTGCACAGTGTACTGCTTGCCTACAACTACACTACTAAATTGGCCTTAGCGGCCCTATTAATATAAGGTTGATTGATTATTTTACACCGGGAGACATTGAATAATTATTATAATAATAATAACGCACACACTCAACATAGCCCGCACTAGGGAAACCTGTGTTGCGGGCGCCATGGACACACACATAGACAACCACAAATTACACCCAAACTCACGAGAGAAATCCAAACATTTCTCCCGACCCGGGAATCGAACTTGGGACCTCTGCGTGGCAGTCCGACATGGTAACCGTTCGTCCACGGAGGCAGGCTATGTAAAGCGAGAGCCATCTTTGGTTCGACACCCGTGTTGTCATACCGCTTATTCTCAGTTGTCACCACTGGCTTTGTTCTCACTAGCGACAAATGAGAAAAAAATCCCATATATTACCAGGTGGTGACAAACGGAATAAAAAAATCCCAGTAGTTGCCAGTGATGATTTCTACTGGCGAGAAATGGGAAAAGAAATCCCATATGTTACCAGGTGGTGACAAAAGGGATAAAAAAATCCCAGTTGTTACCAGTGGCGGTTCCTATTGGCGACAAATGGAAAAAAAAATCCCATATGTTAGCAGGTGGTGACAAACGGGATGAAAAATCCCAGTTGTTGCCAGTGGTGATTTCTACTTGCGACAAATGGGAAAAAATCCCATACATTACCCCTCTATTTTTGCTGCATATCAACGACCTGCTGCTGATGCCCGGATATTTAAGCACAGCACAGTGGTAGAGACTTATATGCCAGACGCCCGAGACAACAGCGAAAAGATCCGTCGTAAACGAGAGGCTATAGCGAATTTTTTTAGGCAAACGCGTCCCATCGTCGGTTAACATCAGGTGAGATTGTGGCCAAGCGTGTCTCTATTATATATTTAAAAAAAAAGGGATAAGTGACAAACGGGATAAAAAGATCTGTTGTTGCCAATGGCGGCAAATGGAATTTAAAATATCCCAGTAGGTTGCCAGTGGTGAAAAAACCAAATGGAAAAAAAATTCGATAGCATGAACGCGGTGCTGTAGCTGATCTATACTATTTTGAACATGTCTTTTAACATTTATTTATTGCATTTTTAAATTACGGAACTAGCCGCGCGCCGGAAGGAAGTTTTAAAAAAGGCAGTATGTGTCCTTTCACAAGATTTAATCAATTAAAATATGCCAAGTTACATAGGTTTGCTTTAAAACTAATTAAGGTATGACCGGTTCGCTACGGCGATTGAGCTCTGTGCTCTCTAAAACGTTACATTGACGAACCTTAATTTCAAACACTGCACTTTAGGGAAATTCGCTAAGGATTCACTGGTCATACGCAATCACTGTTGGTACGCGGCGTCCTTGTGAAGGGTTAACACAGTTAACATGTACATTAACCCTGTAGCACTGGGCTTAAGAATAAGGCTACGGCATCACCTGCCTGTCCTACAAGCCGACTAAAAGGTGCCCTCGGGGTCGCGGACGCCCTGATGGGGGCTTTGGTAGTCCATATAAACAGCGCCTCGACGCCAGACGCCAGACGGCAGAGGTGGTGGTTGCAATATGAGGTGTCGATGTCGGCAGGGACGGCGGGGGGAGTCCGAGAGGAGCCTAAGCAGGTAAAGTGCGTAAGAGGCACCGGTGACTGTAACATGCACAGACGAAGACCTACGGGGCGGTTTTAGTGGGATCTTTGGAAGATTTCTCCCTATTCGCCAAAAGAAAATATTTAGTGAAAATTCTTCACATAGTTTGTTGCAAATAGTTGTATCTATAATAGATACACAATTATTATGAAATATATTAAACGTATTTCCCTATGCATTTGTTAGAAATCTTTTTTATTGGGTAAACTGCTTTTTTACCGTCAGTCATTGTACTTTAATTAATTGAACGACTACAAAATCTTCAGAAGTTATAATTTTGGTAACAATCAACTGAGCCACACGTTATTGCACACCGCTGCGTATGCGAGATACAATGACAAACGCAACAAAATATATAATTTTGGTGTTCATCCAAAAGTATGTATTATGAATGTCACGCTTTATCATTGTACATCACTGGTCAAGTTCAACTCGTGTATAATACATAGGGGTCGAGGCATACTATCGTAAGACTGACTAAGCACAGAACAAAGAGAATTTATTCTTCAACTTCCCACACACATGTACTTATTTAACAACATACTGTGACCGCCTTCCTAGTAATCATCGTCGCTGTTATTAAACTACACAGAAATAAATGGTGCGTTTACAATTCTTAAATTGCACTGTTGTATTGCGTTTTTTCTAAGATATATAGAGGATAGTCCAAAAGTTACCACGCTGGGTCAATAAAAAGTGGAGAATTCACGTTTTCAAAAATGTGTGGATACTTGCTCCGAAATAATTTTAAAATACAGGGTTATTTATAAAATACTAACCAACTCGCCGACCACATTACCTAATGTCATAAACAATAACTTTTGTTCCATGACTTTTTACAGAACATAATAAATTTACCAAAAATAAACTTTTAAGTTCTTTGTACTATATGACACTATTTAGATTTATATTCGGTAGTAAGGTTAGAAGTTCAAATGTGCACGCATCGTTCCCGACGACCCCCACCCCCGCTTCTGCGTCGTTTGTCGTACCGCACAGAGTAATCACTGTTTATTTTTGTACGAAAGTAAAATCTGATGAATTATTAAAAATCATGGAATAAAAGTTGTTAAAAAGTTCCCTCCTAAACAAGCCGGTCGCTGACTACTTTACATCTACCTCATCGATAGTACGGCAAGTTAAATTTTATAAGACTGTGGTCTACCACACTATTACTAAAGCGCGTCTACATTAAATGTACATAATATGGGAAAGGTTTCAGATCCAGACATATTATTAGTATGATCACGCAATGAATTATATAATAATGAAAATATCGCATTCTTTATCGCTCTTATATTACATATACAATTGAGTATATACAAGAATACGTATTTCAACAAAACTAAGGGCATACTTGTCTGAGAGCCTGAAGCACGTTATTATATTTAGTATATAATTATGTACATTGGGCGTTTAACGCTGTTTGCATTGTAGTTATTTTTAATAAGTGCTCATTTGACTTCCATCTCACCTGATGGAAAGTGACGATAAAATCGACAATGGAGCATGAACATTTAGATAATGCTTATTCACTCTCGCCTTGCAAAAGCCCAAGTTATACCGTTGAGGCAACAAGTTTGTAGGCATATATAGTCGTACGCCATATGAATGTGGAAGTTTTATGGGTTATACCGGAGGTCCGAATCATTTTATGAATCCTCCTCTGAACAGGGAGTAAATGCCCGACATGAGTATGGTACTGTAAATCTTAGACAAAAATAACGTTTTGTATTTTTTGTATAATTTCTCATCGAAATTATTTTATATCGGACATCCGATAGCAGATAGACATTCCTCTGCATTAATGAAGCGTGTGAAGCGGGTAACACTCGAGAGACTGTTACCTCGCCAATTAACGCGATTGATCTAATGCTTCCGAACGCCATGATAAGGTATTATGCAGAGGACCTATTAAATGGAAATTTATACTTTTTGTAACATTTATTTTTAAACAGCGTCTACTGGTTCTGCTCTGGATTTTATTTTTGTCTTGTATAAACTTTTCTTTACTATCCTATATCCGACCTTTAAGAAACAAGCAATACGTTTTGGCAAAAGGTGCGTGACACAAGGCACAATAGATCAATCATGCGTATATCGTCATCAACCCGTTTACATGTCCCATTGCTTGGCACGAGTCTCCTCTCAGGCGAGGGATTAGGCCGTAGTCCGTCAAGCCAGTGGTCCAATACGAGTTGAGGACTTTACACGTTTTCCAAGGGCAGTGAATTTTCTTGGACGTGCAGGATTCATTACAATGTTTTCCTTCACCGTCAGCGAGAGGTATTGCAACTAAACATTTACAAATGTACCTACGTAGCATAGAAATTAGAGTGAAATGTCAAGAGCACATCAAGCTTGACACTTAAAATACAACTTTATGCTGCTTAATATTAGAACGGTCCAAAGTACAAACGCTTCAAGGATTCTACAACCGCTCTGGGTTTACCTGTTTGTATAGTTTTTAAGTACATAAGTATTAGATGCAATAATTGCTTTTAAGGAAACAGTGTTTGTCTTCCTTTCTAGGCTTAGTATTCGTTACGAATCCGAGGTTATAGCCTCGCAAAGTCCCATTCGAATCCGGGAAAATACGAATATCGCAAATTAATCCCTGAGAGATTTCGGATTTCATTTTTCGAATTCAGAACTGACAAGAATGGGACGTAGCGCGCAAACGCTCTTAGCATGTGGGGAAATATACAAAACTCCCGTGTCGAGAAACCTTTACCTTCTCTACCGTAACCGAAGATACATGCAATAGATGCCATAGCTCTTTTTTTTATTGCGGTCACACAACCTCTGATGCTACAGGAACAAGACTACGTCAAACTTACGTTTATTCGGCTTGAGCCGATCATCGTCCTGATTTTGATTCAGATCGGAATCGATCCGATCGGGTAGTGTCGAAATCAGATGGGTTTTTGAGCGAGAAGATGAACCTGATTCCTACTATATCTTTCCAATTTGTGAGTTAAATCAACTATTGTACCGATTAGAATTATCAAAAGCTACCGATCGGCCAGTTGTGCATCGCAATTATGCGCCTCGACTCAGAAAAGACGCAGTTTCCGATCAGGAGAGGCAATCAAAATCAAGCTGCTGAAAAGGTTTACGGTCAAACAATAAAGAGCGCTTCCACTTATGCGCGAAACCCACAAGTCGTTTTGAATCATTTTACAAGCACATAAAGCTTTTTCGGACCGCTTAATGCGACTCAGCATCGATAAGTGTGGCGACTCCCTTAAGATTTAATTGTCTAGCTTGACGTTCTCTTGACCTTGTAAACACTGGCACAACACAACAAGCTCTGCTCAATCATTAGTCATTGACCGAGTAGTCAAATTCAAAATATACTGTAATTTAAAATCTAAATCATATAAAAAGTGGGACCAAAAGATACGCCATTTCCTCCCGCTCAAGTTGCAATACCGCCGTTTTAGCAACAAGGCCTTCGAACTACTTTTAGCTTACTCATTATTGAGCATTGCCTATAGAGCAATCAGGTTAAACAGGTAACAAATACTTAAGAAACTTAAAACGTAATATACTAAAAAATATTAATGATTGTTTCTGCTCCTGTACTTTAATCAAACGCACACACTCATAGGCAACCACAAATTACATCCAAACTCACGAGAGAAATAAATGTAGGCCATACAAATATTTCACCCGGTCGGCGGCTCGGGAATCGAATCTGGGATCTCTGCGTGGCAGTCCGGCAAGGTAACCGTTCGGCCATGGAGGCTAGTCAGACCATTACCATACCATATCACAAAGGCGCTCTTTTTAGTTCTGAACCGAAAATTCTATAGTCTATGTTACTCGCTACTGAAATGAAAAATTTCATTATAATTCTGTACATGAACGGTGTGATTAGTGTGAGAAGTAAAATTATCGATATTATTGAAGCCCTGTCGATATTGTGCTATATTTAATAACCATCGATAGTTATGACACCGCTACCACTATTACTTATGTATTTACTATTTATTTTTCATAAGTACTACATTATACAACAAGAATATATAACGCACACGTACACACTCAACATAGCCCCGCACTAGGGAAACCCTGTGTCGCGGGTGCCATGGATACACACATAGACAACCACAGATGACACCCAAACTCACAAGAGAAATAAATGTAGGCCATACAAATATTTATCCCAGCCCGGGAATCGAACCCGAAACATCTGCGTGGCAGTCCGACATGGTAACCGTTCGGCCACGGAGACAGTTATACATATGAATAAATATTCATAATGTTTCTATGTTGTGACAATCAACTTCAAGTTTTTTAATTTGGTAGGCACTCGAGTTTTTTGATCATTCTTATCAAGTAATGAAGAATTAATAGAAAAATAAATTTTGCTTCAATACCTACGAATTTCTCTTGTGCGCTGTATTTGCTAAGAACACTTACAATTTTGTATAATACATATTTAAGAAACTTAAAAACCTAATCAAGAACACAATTATAACAGACATGACAGTACATAGCATTCAATCCCAATGTAAAAATAAAATATCTGCGTACGTAAATCATAATACTTTCAATGTCTTATCATCTCTATTGTATCATATTAAGAATAATAATAAAAAATAAAGACATCTTATCTTTGATACTTGTGGTTCACTAGACAGATAAATTATTTTACAAGTACTTCTTGTTTCAAGTGACTGCGATCTAGATTTGAATCCATATATTTGGAGCACAGTACTAAAAGGAATGTTAAGTACAGTTTTCTCAGTACTGAGATATCTTTCAAATTATAGCGCGTATAAGAACTGAGCAAAGATTAAGGGTCTTGGGAATGATCACGTTGTGGAATTAGGACTGAACAAATTGTTCTCTGATAATACGAATGTTGATATCAAATAATCATTATCACCAGAAGTCACTGTCAACCTTCTCATTATAACAATGATAGCCATAAAAAATATATTTTGTATTTCTTTTTCCTCTAGCTATCTCGGGAATTTCCAAAGCAACCGAATCGTATCTAGTTTGTACAGTCGATGCCCTAAGATATATGACACCCTAACCAGTCGTTAGTTAGTAGTAGTGGCTAGGGAGTCAGGTATCTTACCAAATAGTCATTTGATTCAGAGTAGATCAATGTGAAGAAAGGCGTTAAACAAAGTTTAAACTTTTACCCAGTGAATCATAAAATTCAGTTCAAAATTACTTCCTTATTGCATCAGCAGTGAAATGACGTCTTGAGAAGTTTTTTACGCGAATTTGATCTTTAATTGTATTATTTCATTAAATACATATCAAGTAAAAACAATTACCATGATCAACCCGTATACGGCTCACTGCACAGTATAGATTACCTATAAGGTTATTCCACCAAGATTTAGAACAAGCTCAAAACTTCACGTAGAGATACAGTATAAAAAACGAAAAGATTCATTTAAAAGCTACAAGAAACAATGATTCATCAATAGATATATATAGGTACATGCTGTTAACAGACTGCTAATATTATGGCCTTCGCTTTGGTAAAAAATTTAAAAAAAGATAATTATTGACCAAAATTTTTTGTATAAATAAACACATGTATGGATCTTTTTAAATCAGAATAATGCAGTGGTCATCATTGTATGAAGACGCTTACGGGTTAATCGTTTCCGCATAGATAAATAACAATATGAAGATATTTCATACGGGTCAGGCTACAAAGTGGAGATTCACTACGAGTAAACGTGCGTAAGCCGTGTACGCGTTTTTGTAAACAACGATTCTATATATATAATAAATACGATGGCATACATAAGCAATATAGTAGTAATAAAATAATATACACATACATGTATTGTATAAGTATAATAACTTACGTATATAGCGTCGCATCATAATACGCGAACGAAAACGCGGAAGTGAAACATTATAGTGGATTTGTAGTAAATCAATAGACAAAAACAACGTAGTGCGTTATATCCGTTAGAAACTTAGGTCGTGTCAACACTTCATACGTATCTGTATAGTTCAATATATACGTAATTTAAAGAAATGCTATGTGGTTCAAGGCAAGGCTTTGAGCAGAATATATATATAAATTCTATATAACGCGACGTCACGCCACGAGTTTGTTTATTAATATCCCTGCAGATATTGGAATACGCAAAATTACTTCAATTTCTAATAATACACACATAGTTGTTAATACCTCCCTGTGAAAACTTAATTATAAATTAAGAAATATATAAATTACATACCTTGGGACTTGATGAAATGGAGTAGTATCTAGGCTGTAGACGTGGTAAGAGTTCACAAAGGTGGTCCAGCGGCGGTTTACATGACTTAATATCTTCCAGAATGTGTACGATGTTCCTGCAAGCGTCCACGACGAAGGAATGATATAGGGCTTTGCCTTCTGCCGAGTTTGTGGCCATGAGGAGCAACTTCTTTTTATCCTGAAATCAAAATGTTTATTTTAAAATTGATTTATCTAGAGTTACACTTTAATAACAATAATTAACTTTTTTATGACAAAAACCGAGCTCAAAAATTTACTTATAATAATAATATAATATACTCCCGGACACATAATTCGAGCCACTGCGCGTTTTTGCCTTAAAGGGCTAGAATACAAAAATAGTGTTATCATTGAAGAAAAAGTTTTCCCCGGTTTTGCAAATCCAAATTCCCAACAAGGACTTATGGAAAAGATGTTTAGTGTACTAGTTTCAAAATTGCATAATAGTTTTTGATCAATCAAATATTGTTTAAGCTTAAAACGCTTAATACTGAAAATGCGTGATGGCTCGAATTAGTTGTCCGGGAATGTATATATCCTGGTGTGGAGCTGCACTCAATAACTATGGAAACCCTGTAACGAAGGCGCCATGCACTCACACATACAAAACCACAACTTACACCCAAACTCACGAGAGAAATAAATGTATGCCATACAAATTATTTCTCCGAGCCCGGGAATCGAACCCGAAACATCTGCGTGGCAGTCCAGCATGTAACCGTTCGGTCACAGAGGCAGTTATACGTTTTCTCTGTGATTTATTTTCATTGGAATTACATCTATGTATGTCCCAAGTTTTTAAATAAAATGAAAATTTAAATCGGTTATCGGTCAAATTCAATAAACCGAGTTCATCCCCTACTTTGCCATCCTCTGAGGTGGAATATTTTTTCAAATTTGAATGATCACTACTAAGTACCACCCCTTTCCAACAAAAAGAGAATCATCGAAATCGATTCCCAAATGTCGGAGTCATAAATAGCTTAACATACACACAAAAAATACAGACGAATTGAAAACTTCGTCCTTTTTTTAAAGTCGGTTAATAAATAATTTCAATGGCAAAAATACGTTCTTTTGTGTATGCGATTTTCCAATGGAATCATTAAAATGATTACAAGGTCTGTTATGATCTTAGGGCAGAGTCATGTAAATATATACATAAATACGATAACCAATACATATTTATTGAAACAATGATTTATTTCAACATAGTTCGTTTATTAAAGTACAAACACGTTTGTTTTTACAGCACTTGTGTAATGTACAAATGACAACGCATTCGACAGTCTAGAGCAGAGGTTTCGAAACGTTTTTGTCTCGTAGACCACCGTACCATTGTTTATGTTTTGCTTCTACTATACTAGACTGGCTTTCTAATTCGATTTTTTTTACAAAGTCATCAACTTCAAATGTGTCTTTGACAGCTGACACAGTGCTACTCACCTTGATAAGTTTAACTTCATAGTTAATGTATTAAAAAAAAATGTTAAATTTTATACATTTATTAAACCAAATACCTTGTTTATTGTAATGAGTATACTTCATAGGAAAGTATTATGTACGTACAGTCAACAGCACATCAAGCTACACATTGACTTATCTTGTTCCGTTGCACTGGAGGCGATTTTCGAACAAAAATGTGTAGTCTGAAGTGCTGTTGTCCGTACATAAGTACAGTCAAGAGCACATCAAGCTTGTCACTTTGTAATTTGGACCGTTCTTATCGTAAGCGGCATAAAGTTGGATTTTAGTTACTATCTATGCAATGTGGATTATTCCACTTACGGAAAATCAAAACCATTTTTTCCTCCATTAACGTCTCATGTACATCCGTTTGTTTTCACTTATATAGACCTCTTGTCGATTGAAATGTACCCCTGGAGGTCAATTTCAACAAAACCACTTTGGGAATCAACGGTCTAGACCACAAGTGACCCAGTTAGCTAGCTACCACTGACTTATTATATGAGATCTGCAATGATCTTATATACGTAGAAGAGCATTTATCTAAGAGCATATTATGTATTATAGTAATCGTCTGTGGGGCTCCCACTGTAGACCATATTTATAATTTATATTTGTTTATGGTCGCAGTTGTAATGTTTTTATTACGTAATGTATTATGTCTAATAATTAGATATCGGAATAGTCAGACTATATTTCTAAACTAAACTTCAAGGAATGTGTATTACATAGAGTGGATAATACCTTCCTCTGATATCCCGAAATTATTGTATTGTAAATACAAAATATAGAACAAAATTGTTCTATATTTTTGATATGTAACTAGTAATTACTTTACTACAGTCGTGTATTTGCTAGACAAGTAAATAAAAATTTAAAAAACAAATACTTTTCTCTTGACTTGTGTTCTATACACGAATAAATTTCTTTACATAGGCATTCAATCGGCGTGCATTTATTCGATAGTTTTTACATTCATTGTTATTTAAAGGTAATATAAAAATATTTGTTTGTTTGTTGAACTGCCTCCGTAGCCGACCTGTTACCATGCCGGACTGCCACGCAGAGGTCCCAGGTTCGATTCCGGGGCCGGGAGAAATATTTGTAAGGCCTACATTTATTTCTCTCGTGAGTTTGGGTATAATTTGTGGTTGTCTATGTGTGTATCCATGGCACCCGCGACACAGGGTTTCCTTAGTGCGGGGCTATGTTGAGTGTGTGCGTTATTATTATTATTATTTTAATTAATAGAATCATAAGTTCACTACGGTTACAAAAATGATTTACACCCAGTAAAAAAATATTAAAATAAGTACTTTTCTGTTCAATTGTATACAGCAAAAGAATCCATTTCGTTACCTACGATAAATCAGCATACATTTATTCGATGGTTTTCATACATTTATTGTTATTTAAAAGTAATTAGTTATTTTAAAAATATATTTTTATTTTAATAACTTTTTATAAAATCGACCACAAAAGTCTGTTTGCCACCTTTAGGCCTCGTTCCCACTATAATACCGCCGGACCGACGACTTTGCCGGGAAACTTGCACTCGGGACTAGGTGTTCACATTAAGCCGCATCTCACAAGAAAACCGGACACTAAACTCCTCACCTCAGTCGAGTTTATACCACTGCGCACGATAGACGACGAAATTGTGGTATTGTGGTGATATCTTAAAAGGCTTAATAAAGTAAAAATGGGCCAACTGAGAAATGACGAGTCAAAGATCTTCAATTATTTTCGAATGACGGCATCCTCTTTGGATGAACACCGAAAAGGCACGCGGGGAGTACAGGTGGGGCGAGCGGAGTTCAGGGATTCCGGAGCAAGTCTGAGCAAGTTCGTTCACATTACTCCGATCCGGGCGTTCTGCCGGTCCACAGTGACTTTAATTGGAATTCTTTATCGATTATGCTTTACTGTCCTCTACAGCACGTGATCGTTATCACGAGGGCATTGTCCTTCATTGCACTTATTATTATTATATTAATATACCTACATAATTAATAACTCATTTATTTGCGAAAACACAGGTTGTACAGAAATTGACATGTAACAAAATAAGTTTTAAATTTAGTGTTCCTTTTGATTTTATTAATTTATTTTTAAGTTGATTATTGATCAATTAATTACGCCTCTGAAAAGAAATTAGTAAACTCTGTAACACCCATCATAATATATTAAAATCTAACTTAAAACTTAACACAAAAAAGTCAGTAATGTTGGACAGAAAACCATATAAAATACGCAAGTCAGCGTCAATATGAAGCGCAATGAATGATGTTAAAACTACTTATTGCTTACAGTGAGCAAAATCGGGCAGTAGAACATGATGACGATGATTGCTAATTAACTTTTACTTTAGTTGTACGAAGTTGTTTAGTTCTTTAAAGTACAGAGGCTTCTGGAGTTTAGGCGTCAACTTTACATACACCCAGTATATTAGCCAACAAGAAATAAGTAAATACCTATATGAACAATTTAACAAATCATGGTAGAACGACTGTCTCTTTGAATAAATGAGTTGATTCCCTATTTGTATATAGGATTGGTTTTTATAGACATATTTGTTCATTACAATGCACAGAACACGCGGTTACAGTTATTGGTAAACAATCTTTTAAAATCTGTGTACCTAAATACATTTACACCGAACATTTAGAACATACAACACACATTATTTATATTTATTTATATATTTACGAATTTTGTTTTGCTGGATTAGATAACCATAGAAAGATTTACTCAGCACATGCTCAGCATGAAGAACAGAACACATGATTACAGTTACTGATACACAAATCCTTAAGCATTTTTTGTATTAAAATTTTATGAAAATACGTTGTTAGGTTTTCGTTTAATGATAGTAATGGTTTCAACGAGTGATGTATTATATAGCCAACATTTATATAATAATAATAATAACATACACACTAAACATAGCCCCGCACTAGGGAAACCCTGTGTTGCGGCTGCCATTGACACACACAAACACAACCACAAATTACACCCAAACTCACGAGAGAAATAAATGTAGACCATACAAATATTTCTCCCGGCCCGGGAATCGAACCTAGGACCTCATGGTAACCGTACAGTCACAGAGGTAAATTAATTATTATTACCCAACATGAAATATTTTATTATTAAATACTTTTAAATAAAGAAAAATAGTTAATTACCCTTTTCATATCCGTTGATATAAAAAGGGTAATTAATAATTCAGTAACAACAAAAAAATTGAAATTAGTAATAGTAATGCAAATATTCCAGTACAAAGGTTGGGCGACAATATATCCAGCGATAGCAAACTAATTTTAGTTTATCGACGTCGGGCGAGCCATCGGCCGCTGTCGAGCTAATATCGTTCCTCTGGTACCTGGTACAGTGAAATCCCTAATTTGAGACCATAGCAATAGATGTGATTGTTGAATACATTATTATCAGTATCACACACGCTGATAACGTGTAAGTAGTCACACTATTTTACGGTTGTTGATGTTATTTTACTATAAAGAGCGATCAAATCAACTTAAATGTAGAAGCTGTACGTTGTTTTTATATAGTTGCATAATTTACATTGCATTCGGTTCCGAAACCGTGACGCCAACCGAAATATTAAGGAAATACTTGTTAAAATTAATTTTTGGATATCTTTAATAATATCTTTAATATTGAAAGAAATTTAATATTGAAACTATTTTCGAATCGCGTATATTTATTTTATCAAACAAACTAAAGTTTCGGACCTTTTACAGGTGCCATGGTCACGACTGACTATGTCGGCGATTTACATTCGAAAAAATAGTTCCATTTCCGATGTGTAATGATCGCGTAAAGCCAAAAACTCGATATCTTTAATATTCTAGAATTGTTGTGGTCTACATGTCCAGAAATCTGTACAAAGTTTCTTTTTAATGGGCTATAAAGGACGCAAAAATGGATGGCGCTGGTAGTACTCGCGTATTTGGGACCCCTCCCAACATAGATGTGATTAGGGTTGCCAGGTCTTAAAACCAAATAGCCGGCCAGACCAACTATAGTCGGACATTTTGGTAATAAGGCTGGACATATATTTTTAAGGATTTGCGTCGTAATTTTGATACGACAATATTTTTAAAGTAATACCAAGCTTTTCTGATCATGATTTATACGTCCTACTGCTGGGCACGGGTCTACTCTCAAGCGAGGGTAGGACGTAATCTGCCACCCCAATGCAGGGTGAGGACTTCACACGTTTTTAGAGGGTTGTGAACCTTCATTCATCAAAAATACGCCAATTTTTATAAATTTTCATTAATTAATTAACCATAAAACTGAATAAATCAGTCTTCTTTATTATTAATCATTGCAACGGCTATCCATCGAAACGGAACAAAACTTGGCTAAATACAAAAATGTCTGGTGTTTCGGTCACCGTCTAATTTTGCACGTTCACGCATCCAAAAAGCTTTATCCGGACGCCCGGCAACGCTACGCGTAAAGTGTCGTTCAGAAGGCAAATCAAGTTCAAATCTTACCTCTTCATCTGAGCAGTATTCCGCAAGTTCTCTCAAAATGTGAGTACGTGGCAGTGCTGTTATTTCCACATAATGCGACATGGCAGTACGGTACGACGTAGGGCAGGGGAATGGATGCTTTTTGCTGCTCTCCTGATCAGTGTTAATAAGGGAGAAGATTTCGTCAAGATCAGATTCCGTTAATTCGCCTAGACGCTCAACCAATTCAGTGTCGTTGATTGGATATACCGCCACGTGGTCACCTGAAATGGTATAGCTAACTTAATTAAATAATTCCAGAAGCTAAAATGGAGACTAAATCCAACATTGTGAACAACATTTGTCAAGTCCATTTTTATGTCTGTAAATTAAATTAGAATTTAAAAATTGAATTGTCCATATTAAAGAATTCATTAATTATATGGAAAAAATAAGGAAAGATGTATGAGTCACTTATGGGGTCATTACAGTTTTTAGGGAAAACGACACAGTACAGTAGTACAGAAGATCGTGATAGGGTAAACCTTCTCCAATGTAACGCACACACACTCAACATGGTCCCGCACTAGGGAAACCCTGTGTCGCGGGTGCCATAAACACACACATAGACAACCACAAATTACACCCAAACTCACGAGAGAAATAAATGTAGACCATACAAATATTTTTCCCGGCCCGGGAATCGAACCTGGGACCTCTGCGTGTCAGGCCGGCATGGTAACCTATCGGCCATTAAGGCAGTATTAATTCATTCCAACGAGATACGAAAAGAATATTTCTAAGATAAGTTTCTTAAATTACATTTATTGTTAGGTATATAGAAAGCATAAGGCTACATATTATGATTATTATATCGACCCTGGAAAGTTAAAAACATCTAACGTGCATTAAAATTTGGAAAATATTACAGAGAAAATGATTTAAGGAATTTTTTTAAAGAAAAAGAAATGACGACTCTAATTTTATTTGTTATAGGCAAAACTGGATAGTTTCACCTATTCCATGTAACAAATAAAATTAGATAAAATTAGATTAGTTAGCATAATGTCTAACACAGTTTGCTGGGAGACGTTCGGTTCAAATCTGGCCAGATTGAAGAATTTTTTTCTAAGTGTACATAATCTTTGTATTAGTAATTATAACAAACTAGTGGAGTAATTTCAGAAAAAATAATTGAATATCATGGTGGTTAAACATTCTGACATTCAATAAAAATTCAATTCAAATCAAATCAAATCAAAATCTTTATTTCAGACAAGATATCCATAAAGTGTTAGTAACAAAATCCTTACCATCTATGTTAATAAGAGTTAAATAAAATTAAGATAAATAAAAAATAATAAAAGTTAAATAAAATTAAGTTATAATTTTTGTTTCTTAAAAAAATTACTCTAAATCGCTCTCCCGCAATATTTTCTAAATGCACGTTAGACCTTTCCAGCGGCATATTTTTTCCTAATACCAAATTTTTTTACATAAATAATACAATTTTATCACAAGTTTAGCCTATGGTAAAATTAATTTACGCTACCCCTAAAAATCCCTGAAGTTAGAATACGTACCTATTTGACCTTGGTGTTGAATTATCTAAAGTGACATAAACTAGAAATATGTATAAAGAATTAAATTGAAAACCTTCTTACCAGCCTCGTATCGCATTTTGGAGTCCGCAATATTGAGTTCGAGATGCAAACACGACCTATCTCCGCCTTTATGGAGCTCACGATTAACTTGGATTTGGGCTAGGAAGGGATTCTTTGCGTCATGAGGTCTGAAAGAAAAGTCTCATATTATTGAAAGATGCAAAATGAGAATGCTGACTATGGATAATCAGTACCAGAAAAGTAAATAGATACGGAAAAAGTAACTACCTAACACACACGCGCTCAGATCATCAAAATTCAGACATGTAACGTCTTGAACAGCGTAAAAGCCATAATATAGCACTATACAGCGCTATATAGTCTTATGTATATCTATATTAATATTGTCCTAGAGTAATTTAAAGCCGCAACACAAAATTCTTGTAAACAAGACTTCTAAAATTAAAGGTAGTAATATAAATGAATGTACAAATAGTATCCAAGTAAATTAAGTAATAATTATTACTGCTTTATTACTTGTAATATAAACAAGTTACTTATTTAAGTACTTTGTAAGTTTATTATCTCTAATACTTCGACTGAAGGACTTGTAACCATGATCATAAAATAAATTTAAAAAACAACTGAAGGACCTGAATCCAAGGTTATGAAATTTTTTTTTAAACTGCTGCTGCGGAATCCATGCGGTGCATTTCATGAATGTACTTATATTTTATTCATATCTATCCAGTGTGATGGATTTATACCAAATAATAAATTCACGCAAAACACCGGTATCATGACTCAAAATAAAAAATCGAAGAAACTAGTTAAAATACGAACGTCGTATCCTCCTAGAGATAACTATTTAGGAAAAAGATATCAACATCATTAGCGTGTAGAGATAATAGATAGCGATAATTAACATAATGATTATCGAAGTTACATCAGATTTCCAGGAAATTCTAATGGTCTAATTTACTTGAAAAATATTGGAAATCCTGTAACAGGTACTGAGAATTAATCTATAAGAAAATTAACATAATAATATGAGTTTAGAAATAAGGCAGCCCGTTGTACATTAATATTATTACGTTGTCTTGTTAGCATAAGCCTAAGATAATGTAAGAATAAATATGTTAAAACCATGGAGCATATTTCTATGGTTAAAACATACATTTCCTATATCTTCCTTAACTATTTCTGCCGCCAAGCAGTAATGTCAGAATTACTGTGTTCCTGTTTTGAAGGTTAAGGGTGCTGGTGAAATTACAGGCACATGGGACTTGTCAACTTGTCTCGGGGTAACGGGCGCAGTGGCAGTGCCCCGCAGATCTTTGCGATTTTAAGCTCTAAGTGGCACTGCAACTATTATGGATAGGCGTGTAGTGTACCATCAGGAGCACGAAAAATATACATTAAAAAAAATACATACATTACAGTTCTGTTTTCATTGTAATTTTTAATGTACAAAAAAAAATGCAATAAAATATTATATATAATATAAAATATGCTGGACATATTGAGCTCAGGGAATCAACTGTACTTTAGAGTACCAGAGTAAAGAAACACCAAGGCAGTACCCACAGCACTCAAACCAGAACCAATTTTGAACAGCAACCAATTTTTAATTCCTCAAGATGGTCTCTCTGGAAATCGAGTTATCGAACCCAGGGCCCCTCATCCAGCGCCCACAATGCTAACCACGAAGCCATAAAATATATTTTATGCGTTCATTTCTACCAAAGAAAACTTATTCTCATTCTGTGATCCTACCCACCTTAACTTATGATATGAGTTAATAGAATAAACCAAATGGACAAAACGTTTTACGCTAAGAACGACGATAGAAGAGGGTAAAGAACTAAAAGAAACAACACTATTATGCTTAATAACGTCAATTAAACCACAACGGAACTGCATGCAATTTTATTGCTGTAGTAGCAAAATAACTGACACACAATGAACAACTACTTATCTATATTAGCAATAACTTTTGTATATTCAATAGCATAATTTTAAGTAATATTGACAAATCAATCGAAAAAATGGGATAAGCAAATTATGAAGAAAAAACGGATAACAAGCCATACACACCTGCCACACTAATATAGATACATTAAAAAAAATTGTATAAAATTGACCAACTTCTGCTGTCGCAATTTTTTTTCCCATACAATGACGTCATCCTTATAATAGACTAATGCTCGTATTCCAGAACTCTATTCAATGCTCAAGTCAGGATTTGAGCAGACTTGAGTATGATTTCAAGCACTGGAAATACGACCCTAATGGCAAGGCCTTGAGTATGATTTTCAGTGCTCACTGCAATATTCAAGTCCTGAGTTGAGTATTGAGTAGAGTTCTGGAATACGACCCTATTATCTATTAGCATGAAAAGAAATTAGTAAATTTTATTCATTTTGTATCATAAAATATTTTATGAAATTTGACCAACTTCTGCTATCTCGATTTTTTCGTCGCATGCAATGAAATGATCCCTTTATGAAACTGAATCAATCAGCACTAAAACACGCAGTAAAAAAATTTTTCACGAATTTTGTTCATTTTTATGGACGACTCACGCTTGACCAAATTTTGGGTATGCCAAAACTGTTTTCACAAAAAAAGACAATAGTTTCATAAGACACTTTTCTTGTATCTTATATGGTTTCGGATTTCCTCATATGGTCCCATTAAAAAAAAAACACTGTACGTTTGCACTATACAAAGTGTTCCATTGAATATATGCATTCCAATCCAATTTGTACAGGCAGCATTAATAGAATCTGTAAAATATTCTGCACAAACAATAGTACTTGTATAACATGACAATGTAGTACTTTACAGAACATCATTAACCGATTTATACCTCCCACTGCTGGGCACGAGTCTCCTCACAGGAGCAGTTTTAGGCCATAGTCCGCCACTGTGGCCCAATGCGAGTTGGGGACATCACACGTTTTCCGAGAGTTCTGAACATTTTTCGACGTACAAATTTCATCCCAATGCTGTTCTTCACCGAAAAGCTTACGGTAAATTTCAAATTAAATTTCGCACAGGAATTACAAGAAACTCAGAGGTACGAGCCCGGCTATCCGAGCCTTTATGGACATTGAAGGAGCCTTCGACAAAACCAACTTCTCCAGCATACAATCAGCACTGAGGAGGCACGAAGTGGATGAAGTGCTGGATTAGCAACATGCTAAAATTAAGAACAATAAAAACAACAGCAAATAAGACCCCATGGGCCATAGTAGGGAAGGGATGCCCTCAAGGAGGGGTACTGTCGCCTCTGCTGTGGAACATGGTCCTAAATGACCTCATCATTAAACTGAACAAAGAACATTTCTATATAGTAGGATATGCTGATGACATAGCTATACTGGTAACAGGAAATTATGCCAATGTACTCTGCGACATTACACAAGCTGCACGCCGGATTGTGGAAAGATGGTGCAGGGCATATGAACTATCGGTAAACCCAACAAAGACGGAACTAGTAATGTTTACAAACAAAAGACTACTGGGTAACTACCTACTACCCAAACTCTTCAGAAAAGAAGTACAGATATCAACCGAAGTCAAGTACTTGGGAGTAATACTGGACAACAAGTTGTATTGGAACAAGCATCTGGACAACAAAATTAAAAAAGCCACTATCACCTTCTGGCAGTGCCATACAATGGTAGGTAAACAATGGGGACTCTCACCCAAAATAACACTATGGCTCTACACAGCGGTGATAAGACCCATGATCAGTTACGGCGCGATAGTATGGTGGCCACGAACCAAACTGACGACCGCAACCGACAAGCTGGAAAAATTCCAAAGACTCGCTTGCATGGCAACGACCGACTGCATGAGGACAACTCCGACTGCGGCACTCGAAGCGATGCTGGACTTGCGACCCCTCCCAATGTTCATCAGACAGGAAGCGGCGTCAACAGCAGTGCGTCTAAACAGAACCGGCCTTTGGAAGCACATGAGGACCCCACATACAGAAATCCTTTATAAGACAGTCAATGAGGAACCGCTACTGGAGGCGGCTGTGGATAGGATCCCAAAACAATACATATTCGACAAAAAATACAAGATACAATTGTTTGAAGATCCAAATGAAGGACTGAACCCCAGAGAGGTCCGCGTCTTCACTGATGGATCTAAAACAAATTCAGGAACAGGTACTGGGGTATTCTCAGAAGACCTCAATATCAGGATATCAACACCGCTTGGTGACCACAACACAGCATTCCAGGCTGAAATGCATGGGCATCAAGTTGGCGGCATAAGCAATCATAGCGAGAAGAGTAAAGAACCACTCCATTCGAATACTCTCTGACAGTATGTCAGTACTTCAAGCACTGAACAGCTATGACATAAACTCAGGGCTCATTTATGAATGCCATCAAGCACTCATGGAGGTATGTATACAAAACCACTTAACTCTACAGTGGATTAAAGGACACAGCGGCTCACGTGGCAATGACGCAGCAGATGAACTAGCCAGAAAAGGGTCGGAGACGGACGCATTAGGACCAGAACCCATAGTGTCCCTCCCCTACCAATGGTCCAGAACAACTATACACAAAGGTACAAAAACTTCACATAATAATACATGGACCACCCTAACGGTTTGTAGACAGGCGAGGGAAGCACTCCCAACGCTCAATGCCAGTCTATCACGAATATTAATTAAACTCAACAGGCAAGAGCTTCGCACTCTAACTGCCGCCCTAACAGGTCATGGTCCATACAATAAACACCTTTTCTATTTAGGTATCACAGTGCTCCGGCGTGGCCAACTACAGGGCAAAGTACCTTGGAGTGCCAAGGTCGCTCCCCGAAGTCTTCAGCAAACCGAGGAGGCTGCTGAGATTCCTGGAGGAGCTTGGGTGGCACGAGTAGGACCCTGCACCCACCACACGCAAAATAGGCGCCTTGACGTCGAGTTGCGGACACCAGCCCGTTACACCAAGTATCAAGTACCAAGAGCCCGGTTTCGAACCCACGGCCTCTGCTTGAGAGGCGGTAGGTCAAACCATTAAGCTACCACGGCTAACAGTAGAGCAAGCACAACAGGGCGCGACTTGCGCGAGATCGAGATAAATCGTGAAAAACTGTATGTCGTGCTAGCCCTACAGAACAACTATTTCCACAATATCTCTCGGCAATCTTCGTCTTTCGGTCGGATTTATTTGCCCTATTGCAGTCGGTACAGACCGGTCACCGGACGCAATCGCAAAACATACTATTATTCTTTATTTTGATTATATGTTTTTGAAGGACAGATAATATGTACATATTGAAATTTATCAGTTCTGACGCATCCCGACACGACACGTCATACAACTGTAAATATATACAGGTCACGACGATTGACTGACGCAGTGACAGTAATAATCGCAAATTACCTCGAAACCTTAAAAAAGTACGTATTCCGAATGATAATTATTACAGATGATAAATCTAATAATTTTATTACACATGGAATTTATATTCACGTAATATTGCCGTGAGATATTAAGAAAATAGATATACTTAAGTACTGTAACTAAGGAAAAAAATAGTATTGTCAATGGCAATTAAACAAATAATGTCAGGGAAAATGAAACAATACCATCTTAGAAGCTATACAGAGTGGCATTTATAAAGGTCCCTAAGAATGTTAAGTGGTGATTAGCATTACTAGAAATCACTTTTAATATGGGGGCCCCCACTGAAAATGAGAAAAATAACTACAAAAGCTTAGGACAGCAGCCAAATTTACATAAGACCAAATAAATACATATAATATTTTTTTATAAAACTAAAACAAAACAATGTGTATTGTATGCATGTGAGTATAATTACAGCCTACTAATTTATCACAATTCTCTTGTGCATAATGAATTTTGTTGATTACTTCCATTGTATATATGCATTTAAATTGTAAAATTAAATTATTTTGTAGTACTACAGGTGGCAGGACAGATTTACAGTACAGTATTAATATCCCACCAAGTTTCAGCAGGTTTACTTGAACTGTACAAGTGGGCAGCCTACAGTTCCAAACACTGTAGAGAAGCTCCATCCATGAACAGGATTGGCATCAGAATGCTCACTAGAGTTTTAACAGAACTTTGTGGCTTGAACAAGTATATGTCAAATATTGGGCAGAAAGAGAGTAGAGAGCGTAGATTCTGCCACGAGGCAGATGAAACTCCTGTTCTCTTCTCACCCAATATTACCCCCTGACGGATGTACGAAGCTCCATACTAGGAAGGCACATGCCACAACCATAGGACATAAAATCTGTCAGAGCCAGCAAAGTCCATCAGTTCTTCAATGCTGTCAGCCTTGGCTCCAAACTGTAATTAGCGGTGATCACAATAGATCAGCTGATGGTCGCAATGATGAGGGGTTACTTATGCCCCAAATTAAACCACCCTAATAATAATAATACACGGTGACTAATTTTCTTCATATAACTTTATTTTGTCTTCTACAACTTCCCCTTTATTTCTTGTTCCTGCCTCTATCTCTTTATTTGCAGTTGAGTTTCAAATATTTTATTTGGAGTCAAGGTCTGTTGGAGCAAGGTCCTAAAGGTATAAATGGACAAGGATATTGTGGTAGTGGCAAAAAATATATTGTTAATACTTACGGTCTCTGAACCTGCAGGGAGTGCAATCTGGCGATTTCACCAGTAAAAACGTTATTAGACGGTATTTCTCCAGGAGCATGCTTAACTAAACGGAACTGCCTTGTTAGCTCTTCCTCGCCTGTGCTCTCAATGTTGAACATTTCACATACAGCTGGCCAGAACTTATCCTTCCAGGTGATAAAGTCATCTTCAATGCTGCAACATTATGACTATGTTTATATATTGTATATTACTAATGACTTTCTGAAGGTTACAAGGTGATCATACAAAATATTCCTACAAAAATTATTAAATTGAATTACTTACATTAAATCTATAATACAGTAAAAACCACTGATTGTTTATAATTATACCAATAATATTATTTTGTTTCCAATAATTACCCTGCTTATTTTCTTAGGGTTGGGAGATATCACTCTATGCATGCTCATTATGATTTGTGAATAAAGTATATTTTGGTGAAATAAATAAATACTTTTTTATTTTAATCACCTATCAATATTGTATTAATTTTAAATTTAAGTACAATTACAAATAAAGAATATGTTATTATACATTTTTATTGATTAAAGCAGCAAGTTACGCCATATCTTGTGAAATAAAATTGACTAGAAACATGTTTGTTAAAAAAATGTGATTATACTTACTTTGCATCATCATCACCCAGACCCAATTCATAAACTCTAGTAGCTCCGAGATCTTCCAATCGTTTATCCATGTCAATAGCAACTGCATTGTAGTGCTCATATGTTTTGTTGCCTAGACCGAAAACCTTAAAAAATGTGTTCAACAATAATTTCAAACATCATTACAAGCTGCCTAATCTTAGTTGTTGAATATTTTTATAACTTATACTTAAATATAACCTAAATTTAAACTAAAAAGATTCGAAGATTGTAGCTTATTGTCCTATATGAAACTATACTATTATTGCAATTATTAATACAAAGACCGAACACTCAGAAAAAATTCCTTCGATCCGGCCGGATTCGAACCGACGTCTTCAAGCTTACTGTGCCAGACGCTATACCAACTAAGCCACGGAACGAACTTGCGGACCTCACGAATTTGAATGTGCTTGCGTTGTGTCTTTGTATTTGGTTTTTCAACGACTTTTTAGTCGTAGCGCCATCTATGAGAAATCTATGAAAGATTTATCACCATCAAGATTTATACTATTATTTTTAAAAGTATTTATTTACATCATTTTCCTCAAACATAGACCTGTAACAGAGGACAAGAAAACTAATTTTAACAAGTTTTGGAAAATAGGTACATACCAAATATCGTAACTTTAATAACGGTAATATTAAACGTCTTTTGGTTGTTAGTTCTGTAAAATATCTAGGCAGTAATCTAACAAGAACACCCATTTTAACTAAATTATTACGACACTATATAAATTATCTATTTACACTTATTATATACATGAAGTCAGTAGCAATGTATTTGATAAGATTGTTAAGTTTTACATGATTTATTGATGTAAATACGCTAATTTTTATTAAAACTTTTGCGTAAGGAGCACAAGTACACTTCGCCTACGTTTGACACTTAGACACATTATTATTTGTTACTTTTTTTTATTTGGCAGTTCGCAGTGTGTTTGTGCCATTAAAAAACGGGGAACTTATTCATGTAAAAATAATTAATGCAAAGAAAAATACATTGGAGAGGGGATCAGTGAGGTTATAAATGTAACAAAGCAAAGACAACACTTTTGAGACAATACTTTGACATTTCGTCAACAGTGTGACCATTTTTAGAATCAAATTGTACATAAAAGATTTTTGTCTAATGCAAAAAATTTCGTTTATAATTCTAAAATGCACCAAAATTAAATACGTACAATAAATTATTTAATTTACAGCTAAGAATTATGATGATGTAAAAAATATATACTTTTTTTTATACTATAACATCAAGTGACGGGACGAACTAGTCGTGCGCCCAGTGGTAAGCTACATGCCTATCCATGAAGGTTGCAGTGCCAGTCAGAGCTTAAAATAGCAAAGATCTTAGGGACACTGTCACTGGGCGCGTCACTCTAAGACTAAAGTTGACAAGTCCCATATGCCAGCACACTTACCCTTTCAAAGCGGAACACAGAAATGCTCACATTACTGCTTGGCAGCGGTAATAGGTAAGATCAAGGTCACATATGCTAGTACAATTTTTCTCCGCCTGGAGCGCCATTTTTCGTATTGCAACATTATTACATTAAATTTGTCTTTTGCTTTGCCTCGTCACCTCACCATATCACACATAGCCAAGGTACTGCCTACTTTGTTTCATAATATTTTATGAATCTACCTAATATGATGTATGTAGGTAGATATACATGATTCTACTGTGCTGTGTATAATATAAATGCCATATCCATTACATTATACAGGTCAATGACTAACATAACTATTCATTTATTTATTACTACGTACTTACTACATCTTTATCTAAGTAAATTTATGCGTATATCCCTTCGTTACTTTGGGTAATTACGTAATCTTGTTGATACGTACAGCGTAATTCAAACCGGTTAGATCTGGTTCTCCATTTTTGAGCCATTCATAAAACTCCATTGCGTTGTCGGTAGGGTCTCCTTCACCGTACGTTGCCATGCAGAATACAGCCAGTGAGTTGGGAATGTCTTTTAGTTTCGTCAATTCTTCCTACAACAAAAGAACCTTAATTGATATTGTACTACAGATAGTTTAACATCATCTTTCGACTACTACTTGGTATGAATCCCGGCAAACAGAAACATGCCGTATCATAAATTTATTAACATTTTTTGACCCCCTTCCTGAAATCTTGAAAACTGTTCGGCAATAAAGGAAGCTTCTGAATTACGAGTTACGGTAGTTTTTAAGTGCTCAATATTTCGACAACTTTCTATAAAATAATAATGTACGATTCCTACCGGAACGAGCATGTGGAAACCGTTTTCTGTTGTGCAATATTGTCTATTGCCTGGTAATCAATAACTAGGTTAGTATTCAGAAGTATACAGAGCAAACAGTAGTTTATTTACGCGGTACTCTGACCGTCAAATTAACTAGAGAAATGCACTAATAACTAGCAATATGTAATTCGCATAATATTTAGTAATGCTGGACGATAGACAGATTCGTGATAGTGCTTATACCCTGAAATCTAATAATTGAGTATTCAAGTACTACTGGCAGAGCCTAAGTTTAATATACCTTCCTACTTATTATATTTAAATTTTTGAACATCATCATTGCAGGAAATTCCTATATTGCAAGTTAGCTTAGGTTTTAGCTCCACTCATATATAAGGTACTCTTTGGTTAGCTCGGATTGCATGAATTAAATCCGCCATCCCTTTTCTATCTTCGGGAGACTATACGTAAGTTGTGATTCTATTTAGTGTAGTAGATATTACACGACGAAACTTTACACTTCCACATTGATATGGCGTATGGCTACGAGTATGAAGTGGAAATTCCTGCCAGCAATCTGCAAACTTAAGCCCTAAGCGCTATAACTTGGGCCTTTTTAAGGCTAGAGTAATTATGCATGCTCCACCATTGCTTTCATCATCGGTGAGAAAGTGGTCAAATGCGAAATAATTATTGCAAATAATTATTATACCACCAATGTTATAATCATATAACATGATGTCGCCTGTAGGTACTGTACCTAAATTAAGCGTCGTGTACTTCCATGGACAAATTACGGTCATATTACACATGGTTCACCCACTTTCACTACCTGTTATTATAAAATATGAGGACTTATCGATTAACGAAGGCAATTTTTGGCACCACTTTATTTACAACCAAGAATACAGACCGTTCACGAAAGTTATATAAAACGTCACTTTTTGACCGCACTAATTTGAACTCTGTGAATGAAGCATACTTAGTGCTATTTTCAACAAAAAATTTTGATGTACTGAATGTCTTTAGGTACCACCTAAAGACATTCATTTTGGATACATGCATCTTATTTGCTTATTTAGAAAAGTTTTGAATTTTTATTGTAGGTTTTTGCACATTCCAACTTTATGAGGAATTGTACCAAAGACGTCTGATGATTGCTTCACTATTCAGGTACTTACTTTAAGCATCAACTCTTTAGAAAATACACAATGTACTCACCATTTCGCATTCTTCAGGATCAGCAACCATTCCTTTTAGCTTATATCGTATACCTTCCTTTGCTAGACGCCCGGCAAATTCTTCCGCAGTGCCAGTCTGAGATCCATAAAATACTACTAAACTCCTTCCAGAAGATTGTAACTTCTTTATAAAGGAATTCTCTGTGACCTGTATTGAACCCGCTGGCCTGGTAACAAAGAAAAATATGTAAATTAACTACATAAATGATGATGTAAGTGTCACCATACCCATGTCATATTGAAGAGCTCGAGAAAAGATAGTCGCCGAACTCGTTATGTAAGTAGTGTTGCGTAAACACGAATGGTCCTTGATCACCCCAACCTAGACTTCTTTTAAATGAGGCTCAAATTAGTGCCTAACCCTCCTCGATTTATGATTCATCGTTATCATCATGAAAGAGCTCATCTAAATAATCTCCTGGTTTTTCGTTCCCTACGGTTCGGCTAATCGTGACCATTAACGATCATCGTCAATCTAATTAATGTGGAACAATCCTAAAAGCTCCAAGTCAGTCACCAATGGACCCTTTTACCTCAGTAATGGTTTTGATCTCTATAATGGTTCCATGTGAAACTATTTTGCCTATTGTCATTTTAAAGTTTGGTTACCTGCCTAAAAGCTATACACTATGTACATACATTAAAAACATATATGAGATCATTTTATTGTTATAATTGCGTTCGTGTCGAATGAGTTAATACGACTTATAGCTGCTGGTTAATCTGTTTAAATGATTATTGTACGACCAATGTTATTATAACATGATCCTACATAAATTAAGTCTTTTTCTTACTGCTACTTTTTGCTTGTTATTTTTTCTTATATCTACCTATCTATATATACCTATATATAGCTTAGAGGATGGTATAGCGGTATTCTATTTCTTTGTCTTTACCCCATAATTTGGGACAATTTTGTCAGTAGTTATCGTGTTTCAGGACATGGAGAAATTTGAACACAATCGTTGTATAAACAACGAACGATTTATTTTTGTTGCAGGTTGTTTTTTTTTTTAAAAAAAAAACAAAAAACAGTAAATAGAACACAGAAACATCAAATATCAGGAGGTAATTAATTATTGTCCTTCTGCTAAGTGGCTCAAGCGTCTTCGACATCAGACCACGACTGCTCACGAAAAAGATTTTTTAAACAAGCAAGTTGTTAAAAAAACGTTATTTAATTACAAAAAACTTCCGTAATAACAACCAAATATCAAACAAATCAATCAATCAAGATTTTGTGGTGTTTCAAATTAAGAATGTGTGAGTTTTGGCGACATCAGTTCTGGTAGTAATCGAAGCCTATGGCAGTTCCATTTACGCCCGAAATTAATCGATCCTAATCCAAATTTTGCTATCTAAGATTGATATTTCAATCCATTTTTTGGGTGAACCATGCCAATAACCGATCTCCGGATCGAGTTAGCTATCTTAAAAATCAATCTATCTTTGAGACATGAGCGCCGATAATAGGCCAACCGGTGACGGCACGCCGACAAAAAATTGTCGGCGGCGCGAGCGCGACCCTAAAACGAATTTGTATATCGGTGTTTGTTTTTACAAAAACCGTTATACAAATATTTTTTGAAAGGAAAAAATAATATAACGTATTTTCTATAGTAATCAAATTTTTATCAGTTCGATCAGGCGCTCCGATCGTACGCACGCGTACGCGTCCACATTGTGTATGCGTAGGAAAACGGTCACGCCAGAAATTGCAAACATCTTTAAACACAAAACATCTTTAAATATAAAGTCACTAACTAACTTTTGTCGCCTATCTATGTCATCTCTGCTGAGGCTGGACGGCACGCTGGCCTACATTGCAGAAGGCAAGGCAAATCTTTTTGCCTCACTCTTTGCAAAGAGTTCGCGTCTAGGTCTAATCTTACCTCAGGCTGGCTGCACTATGGCGCCAATTCGCATACGCTAAAAAGAGGTACTTAGAACTCTTGCGGAATCTATACGTGAATAAAGCTAGCGGGCCAGATGGAATTCCAGCACTAGTCTTACGTAACTGTGCGCTTGAGTTGTCTCCTGTTCTTACACGCCTACGCCTGTACCGCCTCTCACTTGAGACTGGTGTAGTTCCCAGGTAGTGGAAGCTTGCAAACGTGCGAACTATGCCGAAAAAGGGAAGCAGAGCTGACTCTGTCAACTATAGATTTATCTCAGTCACTTCCATACTCTGCAAGACTATGGAACGTGTACTCAACAACCGTCTCTTGTCGTACCTTGAAGACAACGACCTCCTCAGTGATCGCCAGTACGGATTCCGAAGAAGGCGATCAACTGGGGATCTTCTTGTGTATGCCTGTCACATATGGAGCGAGGCTATAGAAAAGCAAGATGAAGCACTTGCAGTGTCTTTGGATATTCCTAAGGCCTTTGACGATATGTTAATTCCTGGTACCTTTGCGTATGCTGATGACAACATAGTCGTTGATAGGTACGTGACCAATGCAAGGGTCAGTGGAGAGGAAATCCAGTCTTGTTGAGAGTCTATGGTTAGCTGTTTGGATTTGACACTCAAGGCAGTCTCCGACTGGGGCGGTGCCAATCTTGTCAGATTTAACGCTACCAAACGCAAACGTGTCTATTCTCCACAAAACGGAGTTCCTTTAAGCTGACTCCGACTTTTCGTAATATATCCATACCGATAGCCGACTGTCTCCAGCTACTTGGAACCGACCTGTCGTCCAATTTGAACTTCGCAGCAAGGAAGCTTGGGATCCTTTCCAGGGTGAGGCGTTACTTCACACCGGGACAAGCACCATATCTTTCTACGTTAGTTTTGATTATAGTGATCCTCCCTACCTACCCTTAGGGCATACGAGAAGAAAACTATAACCTGTGCGCGCACAGGAACCTTACAAGTTCAGGTTCTGATCCCAGATCAGCCAGTGTACAGGGTTCTCACAGACCTCTGTCACTTGACTTCATCCGGTTCTTCGAGAGGCTAGTGCCAGCTTATCGGAATTTTACAGGATGTATCACGGAGAGTGTGCGACGGAATTACACGATTTAATTCCGCTTTCCCCTTTCCATCACCACCTCTATGTTGTGGATATTCCAAAGATTCGCACGAAGCGTTACGGTTCCACATTTATATGGCGAACGGCTATGGAGTGGAATTCCCTGCCTGCAGACTTGTTCCCTGAACGTTATAACTTGGGCCTTTTCATGGCGAAAGTGAATAGGCATTCATTCATCGTCGATCTCATCGTCACTTTCCATCTGGTGAGATGGAGGTCAAATGCGAACATTTTATAAAAAAAAAAGTTTTATCTTAGAAAAGTAATTTTCTGCCGTCGCCATTTTCACATACACAATACGGAAGCTTGCGCGTGCGTAAGATCGGCGTGCCGATTGCATTTGTCGGCGGCGGCGGCGCGAGGAAAAACGCGGCGGCGGCGGCGCGCCGGCGCGGCGCTCAAGTCTAGTTCCATTTTTTTTTCTTCCGTGGTTTGTACATAACAGAGAACAGAGAAGTAACGTGTGTGTACAGCCGTCAAGAATAAGTCAAGCTTGACACTCGAGATTTAACATTATTACACATCGGAATATGCAATCAGAAAGTCGCTGATTAAGTTGCGATAATTTGGTCTAAGTAATACCTAGCTTACATATTTCCATAACTAGGTACCTCCTTCAATTTAGTATAGTTATTTGAGCATAGATGATTATTTGAACAATTGTTATTGTGAAATTAAATAATTTAACATTTTAGTCAGCTTATTTCCGCGATATATTTTTTTGTGTCTAATTATTACTCAATTTGGTAATCAATTTTATGAAGCCAAATTGAGTATGATTATTATTCTGTACATTGACGAACCTACCAATAAAATTGTTTAACTACAAATTACGACACGAGACGATGACGCAACACCTCCACATATTCTCCATATTGACATATTAAATTTAGAACTCCAGAGCCTCATTTAGGGTTTACACGCGCGGGGCCACTCTCAGGATGTTTTTTTTAAGAAAGAATGCTTCAATATTACACGTTAGACTAATATAATTTTAAGAGTCATTGTCTAATTTGTTTAATATGCCTCACACGATATACATAACATCCTATTGTCATCAAACATGTTCGGAGACACTTGTTACTACGTTTCTTTTTATATTTTGACAAGCATACACATAGCGTTACGAGGTAAATACATGTTTACACCAACAAGTTATGTCCGGAGACATTGTCCATCCGCATCCGGTAAACTCCAGGTCAGTGACGTATAAGTGAAGTGTCCATGTGTCACTCATGTACTTTCATAAACTCTTAGTGCAGTGTATTAGCTCTAAGTATACTTAAAGGTAACCTTTTGTATGTAACTAATAAGGGCAGTAAACATATCTGTACTCTCCCTTTGTAAACTCGGGGAAGTAAAAATACTAGTTCTCCATACTGTACCTTTAGATTTAAACTGTAACATGTAACTAAAGTAAATTTAAAATAAAGCTTCTGGTTATTTCTACTTGAAACTTGTTTTCGTTGTGTGTAAGGCGCCCTTCCTTCTCCTCGCTTATAAATTTTACACGCAGCATCGGGTCAATCAGAACTCAACCCACCAACCAGTCTCATGCTCACTCAAACCGACTGGAGATGACCATTACAAACTAACTCATCCTCTACTAGTCCGGAGAGCTAGTAAAGAATGAGTTAGACATCCTTCGGTCCCTCCAGCCGCATAGATTTCTGGGAACTGGAGAGACGCTTCGGCTTCGGGAGGTGAGCATGCCGACAGGTCGTCCACCAAAGCGGAGATTTGGTAGTGAACTTTCGACCGTTTAACGGTGGCAATCGTTAGTTGTGTAACTCGCAACAGGAGGTGAGCCTGCCAACATCTGCGGCACCTATCCGGATAATAGGGAGGGCAGTGTACGTGCACCCGGGGTGGCTCACCCAAGGCACTAGCCTTTTGAGAAACGGATGAAATCTGTATAAACGAGCTCATCTGGGACCTGACTGATAAAGTATCTGTACAGGCTTGCTTGCACAGGTTATTGTGCTCTTCCCGTAGAACTAAGAGGTTGATAGGGATGGCTTAAAGTTTATATGTACTAAAGTACACGTCAGTTCCCGTCCCTACATCATCGCTGTGTATTTTGTTTCTCAAAATTTGATCGTAAAAAAGGACATTTTGCGAAAGGGACATTCTGCGAAAGGAACATTCTGGAAAAGGGACATTTTACGAAAGGGACATTTTGCGAAAGGGACATTGTACAAAAGGGACATTCTGAGAAACGGACTTTTTGCGTACGGTAGACATTTTGCGAAGTGGGTATTCTGCGACTGCGCGGGGACAAATAATCCAGTTAGGTAGGTCTAACTCGAGAAAATGGTCAATCGTCGAATCCGACTCGGCTAGGCAGTGTTCCGGAAGTTACGTCATATCTTCTTGTCCAAAATACCACAGTGTATCAAAACAAACGTGTTCGACCAGTGCGTGTTGTCAGTGATGACTTACTGAGACGTGGTCGCTCACTATGGGCCGCATAAGAAGGCTCAAGGTCACACAAAGGGCAATGGAAAGGGCTATGCTCCGAGTTTCACTACGAAATCGAATCAGTAATGATGATGTCCGCAAGATAACCAGAGTAACCGACATAGCCCAAAGAATTACAAAACTTAAGTAGCAGTGGACAGGGCACGTTGCTCACAGAACAGATGGCCGATGGGGCCGAAGAGTTCTCGAGTGGCGACCGCGTACCGGAAGACGCAGCGTAGCTAGACCAACCACAACACGTGGGCTGATGACCTGGTGAAGGTTACGGGAATCCGCTGGATACAAGCGGCGCAAAACAGGTCCTTGTGGCATTTTTTGGAAGAGGCCTATGTTCAGCAGTATGTTCGTCTTACGGCTGAAATGATGATGACGAAAAGCACAAAGTAAATTTAATTACTTTGTGCTAATCTAGTTTAATCTGTATAAGTTATTAATTAAATAACTATTAGTCACAGTTCGTGCGTGATACGAGTTGTCAACTGTATTCACTATCTAGACTCTGTGATTTAGACACAACATCATAGCTAGAGTATTGGTATTATGAGTATTGGTATAAATACTGAGAAAATTAACGTATTATTATTTACGTTAAACTTCAAATGATAAGATTTATATTAACTTAATGACTTGCTTATGTTAAATGAGTTATTCATGTTTATTTTCAGTGCAATTGACAATATAATAAGTCTTTGTGTGCCAATGCATTGTTATCGTGACTCTCTCTGTCTTAGTAATTGTAGATGTAAATAAAAATTTGTACAGGTACCTATAGTTCATTGAAAAATAAACCTATGGGACTCGTTACTATATAATTATATTGAATCTCGAATTTTATCAAAGATAAGTAACATGACGTCGTACGGGTTACGCCACGGGAAGGTTTAGTGTAGGTTGATTAAATTATTATTGCATCACCATCGAGAAGATTGTGATATGTTAATGGTGGCGAAAGTTGAACAAATGCATATTTATTGTGTGTATTGGTTGCAAGCACGAGAGTAGAGAAGGCACAGCATCGTCGGTTAGCGTTGAATAATGCAACAAAAATGCATTTGAAAAGCGTCACTAGGGCCTCAGCTGAAATGAACACCCAATCTGACAAGTGGAGTCGATTAGTTTACAAAACGACACCGAGTTGTTAGATTACAACTTATTGAGATGAATCCAATAATCAGGTGCATGCCTAATATACACATATTATTATTACACGGTTGAATCCGTTTAGAATGCATTGCAAATCGGAAAACAATACGTATTAAGTGGATATGTTCAAAATACGAAGCAGTGCGGTAGGGGAAGTTAGAATATCAAATGTTGGTAAGTTAACATGCCAGTTCTTTTTGCGCCTAATTTATTTGCCCCGAGACGCGACGCTTGTTGCGTGTCAGTAGTTGCAGGACCACAAGGTATTACTTTTCGCATGTAATCGGTCTAATTCGATATACCTAGCTCAGTATTCTTGGTAAATATAATCATATTACAAAATACATTTTTCAAATCATTATCAACAAATACAGAGGTTGTTATTCGATGTTTCTAAACCCCCATATAATATATTTCTTGTATCTATATTTGATTCCGCTAAAATTTAAAAGTTGTTATACTTACTGTATTGAATATTTGCTAAGAAGAATCTCATCTTTCTTGTTTTCTTTTCTAGAACTGTATAACCACCAAACAGCTGCACCCAGTAATGCAACAAGCATGATTATGTCAAATGTGCTAAATAGCGACCCGCTATCGTCGGCGACCGCATCCTGCAAGAGATCCTGTGCGACGTCGGACATTTTAGAGGTTATAATATCTCAATTCACTAGGTAATACGTGGTAATCACACAAGTTGTGCAAGTCCAAGGTCACCAATCAGCGTCAGCACTTCACGCGAGGAACTTTGCTGCACCTCATTTGACAGCGTGTCTTGTCAACAGCACTGCCTAAACGACACTGAGACGATATGATATAACCATTACTAGAGTGAGTGAGACCACTGTTGTTGGTCACGGTCTAACGATTCGACGCGAGACTCCAGCGAAGACAACCGAACGCGCGGCGTACGTGATGTGAGCTCTGCAATTTATAGGGACTGAGGATAAAAGACAAGTTCTGAAGTTCTCTGTGGTAGGCAAATTTAACATCATATCGATACTTCGAGGAAGAAGGGACGTAAATACCAAACAACAAAGTATCCAAGACGATGGAAAAGCAAGCAATTTAAAAACATTTTAGTTATTTATTATACTTATATCATTTTTATATTTAGAACTGCTTTTTTACGTAAAAAGAAGTCTTTTTGGCGAATAGACAGAAGGAGCATGGAAATTGATTCCAACTACATAAACAACACTTTATTAGTAAAATTGACTTTTACGCCCTTTGTTCTAAGAAATATCGATATATTGTATCGTCCTTATCCGACGCAAATTTGGTAACAGAGATGATGACCATTGTGAGGTCAACTTACATCATCATATTTACTTTTTCCACATACGTTTGAATTAGTACTTCCTCGTGCTAGGCATGCAACTGTTTTTTATGAAGCTGTCACTTTAATTCTGCTAACGATTCCTTTATTTTTTTCCATCATCTATATAACGATTTGATAAATCGACTCGTCTGAAGAACAGAGTCCGATGTGATTATATAGGGAAAAGATAATAAGTTGATAGTTTATTAAGATAATGCGTTACGAGAATAATTTAGTTATTCAAACTAAGGCCTATGTAAAGGTGCTTTGAGCATTTATATATCTTATTTCGTTTCGGAAATATAAAATCGAGCAACGGTCGATCTGACATCCACAGCGAAGAAGAACGAGCGAAATGTACGTAAGTATGTAAGTGTCCTGAGAACAAGTAGTCTTGCATATAGATCTTTGTTCTACGGATGAGTCGAAATAATAACTAAGGCGAAGAGTAGGTAATAATATATTATTACAATAGCAAACGAATTGCTACTTTAAACCCGAGCGAGGTTTTGAACGTAATGAATTTGCAATAACGATGACTCTCGTGTAACCCACGACGTTTTTCGATACATTTGTGTGAAAACAGCATATTTATGCGTTTTCCACAATATATTCTTACTAGCTTTTGGTCGCAGGAGACCGGTTTTTTGAGGTCTAGGTGACCTCAAAAAACCGGTCTCCGCTTCATTTAAAACGTTCGGCCGGAAATTAAATCCATAATATCCACCAAATCACTTAAACTACCCATAGTCATAACGTGTATTACAAAAAAATTAAGCAATCACTCATTGACTTACAAATAAATGGACGACGGGTCTAATACAAAAACCACGAAAAAAATGTCCCAAGTCAACCTATTCGAAATTTAAATTGTTATGTCATCGCAGTATCGCGCTGTCAGTTGAACAAATGAAGACTAAAGCGGTTTGTAAAGAGTTTGGCGCTCTGTATACGATTTTAGCGCCTTACAAGTGCGGACACTTTTTAGCGCGGACCCGACGTCCATATAATTGTAAGTCAATGCAATCACTACATAAAAAGTTTTCATAAACATAAACATGTAGATACGAGGTCGGAACAGCACCACATTTCGCTCGCTTCTATATCGATAAATCATTTTGCTAATAGAACTGTTGCATTATAAGTTTAATTTTGATATACAAAATACGTACTTATATGTTACTTATACATAGGGCGCACTATAAGTTTCCGGAACTGGCCACTTACATAAACAGTATTATTATTATTATTATTTTATTAATACTATATATGTATAGCTGGACCACTGACTGATCCAGTGATTTAGATAATTGTTCTCCCAGAAGGAGTCGCGGTGGGTAAAAATGATGTACGGGAGTCGTGGTCGGATGACTACAGTGAGTACCAGAAAAATCCGAAACCTTTGAATAGTGGTGTATCAGGTGGCACCTCGGCTGGCGGCTAAAGTATAATGCCTACCGGAAGGATCGTCAAAGTAAAAATGGCCGCCACCTTGGGCAATTTCTACCGGAAGTAAAAAAATCGAAATTCGAAAAAACAATATGGCCGCCATACAAATATCAGATCCCTGTAACTCGGCGAGTATTGGAGATAGGCGTGGGGTCCTCGACCAAATGTCATAGAGGGTGGTAGGGGTCAACTGCCGGTGAAAAAATTTTTTCAAGATGGCCGACTCAAAATTGGGGCCCAAAATAAAAGAGCTCCGATCCAGCTGAAATTTGGCATGCGGCCGTGAATGGGAGTCTACAATACGAATTCGCGATTGAAATTTCGATTCCGCCATTTTCCAAGATGGCCGCCATAATATACATATATGAATTTTCTGCCCTTTGGCGTCATTGTTTTCCCAGAAGCCCTTCTTCTGGTGGGTAAAAATGATGTAGGAAAATTATGGTCAGACGGGCTTGAATGAATATCAGAAAGTACCGTAATCTTCGGAAAGTGCTCTGCATCAGGTAGGACCCCAGCTGCCCGGCCAAAGTATGTGTCTTGACTCAAAGTGTCCAAACAAACGTTTATTCACACCCTGGGCAGTTTCTACGGGGAGTGAAAAAAATTCAAAATTCGAAAATCAAAATGGCCGCTATACAAATTTCGGGGGCCTGTACCTCGGGAACTATTGGAGATAGGTAGATCGTGTTCAAACTAATATCGTAGAGGGCAACAGAATCTAACTGGCTGTTGAAATGAGTTTTTCAAAATGGCCGATTCAAGATGGCGGCCCGACAAAAAGGTGCTCCGATCCGGCTAAAATTTTATAGCCTTTCATGTCTGGAAACCCTTAATACGAATTTGTGGGCAAATTCTCGATTCCGCCATTTTCCAATATGGCCGCCATTCATTTTCAACAGTCTACTATGTTCCGAGGTCTACATCTCGGCGAGTATTGGAGATAGAGGAGAGGCGCTCAAACAAATGTCGTACAGAATAGTGCGAGCCAACTGCAGGTAAAAACAATTTTCAAGATGGCGGACTCGAAATGGCGGCCCGAAGTAAAAGTACTCCGATCCGACTGAAATTTGACATTCGATCGTGTACGGAGGCTCATAGTATGGATCTGCGATCGAAATTTTAATTCCGCCATTTTCCAAGATGGCCGCCAAGTGAGTTGTCGGTTTTTTTCACCAGCATTTTCTCCCAGAAGAAAAGCGGGTGTATAAGACTGATGTATGCGAATAATGATTGGGTGGATTTGGTGAGTATCAGAAAGTACCAAACCCTTCGAAAAGTGCTCAGGTAGGACCCCAGCTGCCCGGCCACACTATACGTCTTACCCCTATGGTTTCCAAACAAATGATACTCCACACCCTGGGCAGTTTCTACCCGGAGTAAAAAAAAATCAAAATTCGCAAAACAAAATGGCCTCCACACAAATTTCTGGGGACTATATCTCTGAAACTATTACAGATAGGTAACTTATGTTCAAACTAATGTCCGTGCGGATGACAAGAGCCAATCGGCTGTCAAATTTATTTTTTCAAAATGGCCAATTCAAGATGGCAGCCAGAAAAAAACACCGATCGTGCTGAAATTTGGCACGTGACCGTGTACAAGGTCCCATATATAACATTGCGTTTGTGGATTTTTTGATTCCGCCATTTTCTACAGTACATTTTCCACCATCCAACACCACTGTTCTAATAGAACGAATCGAGGTGTGTTAAATAAATGTACAAGGATTGTGTTTGACTAAGAATATTGAATACCAGAAAAGAAGTAGTCTGCATCAGGTAGGACACCAGTTGCCCGGTTAATGCGTCAAAGATGGGTGTATGGCTTTCAAACAAAAATTGTTAAGGAACCTGATCAGGTTCTACCGGGACTAAAAATTTTCCAAAATGGCGAATCCAAGATGGCCGCCATGAAAAGTTTACTTTATTAAATCTTCGCAATTATTGATGATATATGAATAGTTTCTTCTGAAGTACGTAAGGATACGACTTGACGCTATCATATTTGGTGTGGGACATTGCAACAGGTGAGGAAACATGAATTTATAGTTACGGTCCCAAAACAAAGCAGCAATCGAGCGTATGGGTCTTTCAAAATGAGCCGAAACCAACCAAAGTGGCGCGCGTGAAAAGTGCCTCTAAGCGGATGATTACTTCTTTTTTTTTAAATAAAACTGGACACGTGTCTACTGTCGCTTCGGAGAATCGTTGTACCGTGAATATATAATAATAATAATAAAAACGCAAACACTCAACATAGCCCCGCACTAGGGAAACCCTGTGTCGCGGGTGCTATGGACACACATATAGACAACCACAAATTACACCCAGACTCACGAGATAAATAAATGTAGGCCATACAAATATTTCTCCCGGCCCGGGAATCGAACCTGGGGCCTCTGCGTGGCAGTCCGGCACGGCAACCGTTCGGCCACAGAGGCAGTTAAAAAGAATAGTGATTGGTACACGACCATTTGTTTGCCGGAGGTTTGTCAATCTCCGTAAAAATAAGCGTAAACGCCGTATCATCTTGCACCACGGTAATGCCAGTTCTCACTCGGCCAGACAGACAAATGAATTTTTGAAGGTGAACAACGTTGACCTTATGCGCCATCCCGCGTACAGTCCCGACCTGGCACCTTGTGACTTTTATTTATTTCCAAAAATTAACAACCAGTTACGCGGTGAACAATTTTCATCACCTGAAGGGGCTGTCGAAGAGTATGAAATATATGTTTCAGAGATTGTCCCGGAGGAGTGGCATAAATGTTTTTAAAATTGGTTCATTCGTATGAAAAAGTGCATTAACGGTAACGAAGAATATTTTGAGAAACAATTAATTGCTTTGTGACCATTTATATTATTTTTTTCTTATTAATTCCGGAAACTTATAGTGCGCCCTACGTATCTGGAAAACTACAGACCCATCAGTCTAATGTCCCATATTTACAAGATTTTCTCTCCAGTTGTGGTTAACAAGCTCGACAGAAAACTAGAATTTTTCCAACCCAGAGAACAGGCAGGATTTTCGCTCAGGCTTCAGTACAAGTGATCATCTTTAGACTCTTAAAACAGTCATGGAGAAATGTAACGAATACAGGAAACCACTTATATTAGCTTTCGTCGATTAGGAGAAAGCGTTCGACTCCATAGTATGGTGGTTCATAGAACGAACCCTAGCTAGATGCCGAATCGATAAAAGGTACAAGTCCTCAATCATCTCCTTCAGAATGCTGCCGCCTGTGAAGAATACCAACAAATTGCGTGTTGACAAATACACAATTTGAGAACCAAACAGCGGAAGTGGAACGGCGGATCGCTCAGGCGTGGGCTGCATTCGGTGCCAACATGGTGCCAACAAACAAATGCTACGTGGCAAAATACACCCACCTCAAAGTAAAACTCTTCGAACAGTGTGTCATGCCCGTGCTCGTCTATGGTACGGAAACCATGACTCTTACAAAGAAGTCCGCCGAGGTATTGCTTTTTCCATGCCCCGTTGCGCCGAGTCGCGCAATGGGGCATGGAAAAAGCAATACCTCGGAGTTATTCTGCACCCTACCCCGGCGAGACCGAAAAAAACAACGCTTGGATCCGAAATAAGACCAAAATTAAAGATGTCATGACTGTCGTAGCGAAGAAAAGGTGGGCCTGGGCGGGGCACATTGCTACAGTACTTGAGTGGAGATCCAGAGCGGACATCAGAGGGCACGGCAGACCACCCCAGCGCTGGATGGACGACATCCAACGACACGGAAGTCGGGACTGGATGAGTCGGGCACAAGATCCCCAAGAGTGGAAGAAGAGGGACAAGGCGTTGGCCTATATGCAGGATTGGATAACAAAACGGCCGCCATGATGATGATGACACTTATATCAAATTATTAAGCTAATATTGCAGCATGTTTTCAAAATGTAATTTATAGAACTCTTTTATTGTATTAAACACCTGTAGGTATATGCAGATAGGTATATTTTTTGCTAAATGACCGAAGGTTGTGATCATATTATTATTCTATGATATAACTAGTAACTACTTGCTTTGTTATTAGCGTATTTTTGGTTATGAACTGTAGTACAAATTCAGAGGCTAATTATAGCATACTTTATTATTTATTACCTCATCATTTGAAATCAACATCCCGGAATAACGTAACAGAAACGATAACAAAGACTGGAAATTTGGACTTTTTAACTACTGAGAAGATGTGCAAGGTTTACTTAGTCACGTAAGTACCTACTTACGTTTTAATAATTTATTAATAGTACTTATATAAGTGCGCCTAATGGTTTGTGTCATTCGAACCCCTCAAGCAGAGGCCGTGGTTTCGAATGCGGGCTCGCATCTCCGAGTTTCCCAGAATTTATGTGTGAAAGTTAATTTGAAATTTACCATGAGCTTTTTAATGAAGGATAACATCGTGATGAAACCTCCACGTCGAAGAAGCTTCGACGTGGAAATTTCATCACCCTCGGAGAACGCATGAAGTCTCCAACCCGCATTGGGTCAGCGTGGCAGGTATAGCCTAAATTCTCGCCTACAAGAGATCCGTGCCCAGCAGTGAGACGTATAAATGAGATGTTGATAATGACATAAGTGCGCACGTTAAACGACACTATACATAGTATAATGTAATTTATACATTTTATACGCGCAATTAATAGGTCATTCTTACGTACCAAGTCGTGGTCATCATTTGCCGTTGATTTTACCATGGGGCACTTAACAATAAAACATGAGGTCAAATTCTGTAATAGTAGGTAACGAGTAACTTTCGCATATAAATAGGGGGTTTAGACCAGATTGGGGACACGAGGGTCATTTCATCACTTGTAGAAAGAAGGCAAGGCCAGTGGTCACAGCACAAAGACTAACTAAGGTAGATTGTTGCTTGTACTATGTTGCTTGAGCAATAATAGTTACTGGACTTCCTCTAAAGTTGAAAAATAACTGTTAAGACGATTACCTACTATATAGGCAATTAAACTTACCTATTTACGATAATCCGTATACACATTACACTCTAATAGGAATTCCTCATAATTTTATGTTCTTTTATTGCTTCATTCAATTGTTCAGTCTTAAAATAATGCAAACTAACATATCGCACTTGCTATTACAATAGTGTCGTAACTCAAAACATGTGAAATTCAAGATTATACTATTGCCGAACGTAAAATTTGATTCTCTACACGTCAATAAAACCGTCGTTAGAATATGGTAAAAAACAATTGAAGTTTTGGACAAAACAGTTCTTACCTACTCAAAAATATGAAATTACGTTTTTTCTTTTACTTTTAAATATATTTGGTAAGTAGGAAATTGTTTAGATGCCTGTAATAAACTTTAGCTTATACATAAGTTTTAATAATCTTTCACGAGAAGTGAGTTTTATTTTGCATAGATTTTGAAAAAATAATTTTTTTAAGTTAATACACTAATGTACCTATTAACAGTGCGATATATTAAAAAAGCCATATTTCTGTTGATAATTAATTTACTCTAATGGTTTTTTTCGATTATGAGTTGGTTTGTTTTGTAATGCCATAGCTGATGTACAACTACTATAATGGCGGCTCCCAATAACGAGCAGTGGAGTGATGATTATACAGGGTTATTTTTTTTTAATATACTAACAAATTACAATTAGCTTAAGAACTAAAACGATGCGACATAAAACCTTTTCAGTTTTAGCATATATTGTCTTATCGTTTCACAACTCTTGACTAATTGCTATGTTGTTAGGAGTCTACTACGTTTTTTTTATTCATTATATTTAGGAGTTATTTGTAAAATACTAATACCCTCGCAGGACTGTTACTATAACAAAATAAACAACAACATCCGTTCCATTAATTTTTATAAAATATATCTAATAAATTTACTAAAAACAAACTAAACTTTTGTTCTACTATCTGACACTTTCTAGGTCTGTATTTGGTAGTAAGATAGTAAGTTCAGTTCCCGCATTCACGGGATTCCGGGTTTGCGGGATTGGATTCTCTAATCGGAGGATTTACGCCAGCGCAAGGCGCTTTCTTTTGTTACCGCACAGAATTATCACCATTCAGATCCGACCTATGTAAATATTTTTATTTTTGTGCGATTTATTTTTGTTGTTGTTTATGATGTTAGTAATGTAGTCCTGTGAGGTTGTTAGTATTTTATACAGGTAACCCTGTAGGTTTTTTTTTATAATATCAAGTTACTGGACGAACAAGTCGTGCGCCTGATGGTAAGCTACACGCCTGTCCATAACAGTTGCAATGCCACTCAAAGCTTAAAATCGCAAAGATCTGAGGAGCACTGCCATTGCGCCCGTCACCCTGAGACATAAGTTGACAAGTCCCATGTGCCTGTAATTTCACCAGCACCCTTAGGTACTCTTCAAATCCGGAACACAGTCATGCTGATGTGACATGCGGTACCTGTAACATGTGCTATAGTCCATTTGTTTACGTACTTAACTAAATGTAAAGTATCTTGATTCATCTTTTTATTGTAACATGTACCTTGCAAATCAATAGGTATAAGAATAGGCATGCAATTTCATATGAAGCTAAGTATTTGTATTTTGTATTTGAAGGTAAGTAAAAATCATTTTATAAATATATATTTTATTTATAAATGTATATATTTCATTAAATAGACATCTCAAGATGGACTATACCTATCAATATGTTTATTACAATAAGATATATAACAGAAAGCCCTGCACAATGTCTACCATTTTGCCGTTTTCACTATTTTGATTTTACGAATACCTTACATTAAAAACTCCAAGTAGAAGTTCTTCCATTTCAGATTTAAACTTTGGTGCATACACGACATTTAACGGTGCGTCAATTACCTACGTGACGCGTGATGTTTCCACAACATCGAGTACATTCGATGTTTCCCAGCGACACTAATAATTAAAACAATAATTAGTTGAGATCGAAACTAATTGTACATGAATACCTAACAACAATTAATTCCACCCATATGATATTATTGATATCCAACCAAAGGTACGTGGTAAAGTACGTGTTATATTTAGTGAGTGAATGTCAATAAAATTGAAAAGCTCAATATACATTTTACATGTAAGTAGGTTATTCGTCCCTACACGCGGTCTATGGCTAAGGCTTTCGTAGTGTACCTACTTCTGCAATTTATTTTTCAGAATAGTGTTACTAGAATATAATAAAAAATTTATAGTTAGTAAATATGAGCAAATGACACAAACCTACGTCATTTTTACCAAACTAAAACTGAACTGCACATCTACTTGGGATGACGTCAAGAGTATAGTCATTTTAATGACGTCATGACGACGATATCTATATACTCAGCGTAAAACAGTTTTACGTTTGGACTAGGATAGGTAAATGTTTATTCGATCCAACAAAAACAAAACTCCATAAACTGGATAACGTAGTTATTATAATACCTATACATCTTACTTACATCTTCTTAATGTATCGAAGGCGTACACTCGCTTAATCACGTTGACGTCGTCACTATAATAGTAGCTGCCATTTACAAATACTAGAACGTCACTAGGTAAAAATATATTATTTCATTCTATGTACGGTCCAAGGAAAAGTTTCATTACACATAAGAAACAATGAAATTTCGTCATACGAATTTGTAATAAGTTTATTAATAAATGAAACGCAATAGTCTTGGTAATGTTATTTTAGCACCTTTTACTACCTTTCTACTATTACCATTTTCCTAAATGAAAAGAAAATCTTAAAGATATTCCCGAAGTGTAAAGTACAGCATAATACGCATCTTCATTCATTTGTCCCTTTTGCTTAGTAATATAAATTTCATATGACGACGCATAGCTAGATTTCATAAAATAGTACGTCAAACCACATTTTTCACTTGAAATAGAGGATAATGAATGCCCTGTCACGATGCTTTTGTGCCCTCTTATTTATTTATAATCCACGTCATCCTCATAATAAATTGAATAAAGTAACTTTACGGGAACATCAGCATATGCGCATAAAATTGCTGCATATTACAAATTGGTAAATAGGTACCTACCTACCGACATACTCGACTAAATAAATATTTTGAACGATAAATTAATACTAAGTCAAGATGAGTTGGTATAATTATTTGTGGCTTTGTGTGCATGACGATTCATTATATTATCAGTAATAAATTGCTCTATCAGAAATAAACAATTTTTAACAAGTGTTGCTAACACCTACTTACTCAGCCAATACGGCGAGACGTAAGTCACCCGCCCGAATACCTGCAAATTTGAAAATAGGTTTCTGAACAATCCGGTGTCGATCGCCTCTACCCACGGTACCCCGCGTCCTTCACCCTTAGGGTCCTAAGGCTATTGGCTATTGCAGTCAAACTTATTATCTCATCGCCACTACCATGCAACAAGTTTTTTTCTGACACCTCGGTTATAAGTCCTGGGCTTATAACCTTAAGCTTTACACGTGGTCAGTCTACACATTAACTCATGGCTACTTCAAAACACAACAGGTAGCTGTTGTCGGAGTCGCGTGAGTCGAAGTTCAGTTTTAGAGTCAACAGAAACAAATGAAGTAAACACAATATTTATTATGGTTAGTACAAACGGATACAAGCATTCATAAATAACCAATGTTTAAGGCAGTTCAAAGAACTTCATATTTATTCATTCCCGGTGGGAAATGTGACGTCTTATAAGATTTATATTTAGCAACCATTACTTGGTTTATTGAAAGCAAAGCACTGGAAGCGCCAATTAAACATTGATATAATCTGAGTCTTTTCCATGAGGGACAATAGTTTTACAAAAGAGCATGAGGTTGCGGAAAAACATCGCCAACGATTTTAATATGTATTACGAAGTGACGCAATAGCGGGTCAGGAAACAAGGTGACGGTCATCTTGTCTGCGCCCGTGCCGCCACGTACTTATCTAGTTCATCACGTAGCGTAGGCTAGGTATGTACACATGTGTGTATGTACTGTACATATGCACATCAAGCTACACATTGATGTATCTTGTTCTGCTGCAATGGAGACGATTTTCAAACAAAAATGTGTAGACTGATGTGCCGTTGTCCGTACATACGATTTGGCTGTTATTTGATTATTGTTTAGTGAAGTGTTCCCTACATTTTTTAGTTAGTTTTGCATAACAACCAACTTAAAATCTCAGCTAGAATGCGTTTTTAGGTCGTTGTCTCATTTCGTGCATTCTCTTGATTTTTTATTCTTTTGAAAACGATTACTTTAAGACTTATAAATGAGGAACACCGTAAATAACCTATTGATAATGAAGACATTGTGACTCATCATGGTTTTTTAAAAACCATTGCTGGTAATGAAGTCCCAGACGATAATGAAATTTACCAATATGGTAGTGATAAGGCAATGGAAAGGAATGAAATAAAAATCTAAATCACTTTTAACCAGTAAAGCAGCAGAAACATTGCTTAAAGTTGTTACGTAAAAATCTTTTAAAATACGACATTAATGTCTGACAATAATAAAACTGAATCGGTAACTTGCATTATTTACTTCTTACTAGGGCTCTACACCAATAAAAAAATTTAAGACAATCTGTCTACGAACATTTACTAATATATTTTCAAAAACAAAAAAAAAACTTAAATAAACCCTGAATTGTTTTTAACAAGCAAATCTGGAATTATGATTAAGTTAATATTAGTGCTAAGTAACATTAAAACACGTATGTTACAATGCTTTTATAAAATGTCATAAAATTTTAATGCTTGTCTTATCCAGCACATTTCATTAAATTCAGTTTTAATATACATAAAATATATACTATTACTAAGTATCAAGTTGAATAACTCATTATCAACCACACTGTCGCTTAGCCCTTTTTATCTTTCAACCGCCGCCGACATGATATTAGATAGAACTAAAGTAAAGTAAGACTTTGGTAACTAGAACAGATACGAGTATATGTCTGTGGTAGCTAGCAATTTTTTGCATTATTCAAACTTGTATAACACGCATTATAAATGATCGTAGTGCGCATGTAACCTACTAGGTGGAATAAAAATATACCTGTGAACCGTAAGGTCTACTGTGAATGTCTTCACAAAATAATTATAAAATATAAAATGTAAACGATTACACCCTAATATTATTAAAATGAAAGTATTGGGGTTGGAGTATTGTTTTATACTACGTAAATAAGTAATCATAATTTTTATCATTATATTTTCGATATCTATCTGTAAATTATGTAAGTTAGACATTAACAATACTTTTAAAGATAATTTATTAACCAATTGTGCACCCAAACCAGCTGACAACATTTGGTGTTCATGTAGTGGGCTCGGTTTGTAACACAAGTTGACTGGTGCTAGTGTCATATGTACTGTGAATGTTACAGCTACAAATTCATGCCGAAGTTGGTAATTTTGGTAAAATCTGGAACGTGGCGGCAAGTCATGCAAATAAATTCATGGTCGTCGACTTTAGCCGCAGAGGACATTCACAAAAAAGACGTGGATGTTATGTAAGAACGAATGATTTATAATGAAAATATCAAAAATGTGTTTTATTTAAAATCATTTCAAGAAAAGTCTGGGTCTATTAAAATAAACGTAACTTAGTTATATCATGTGATACTCCTTGTTCTGCTAATGGCGTGATTGGACGTTTCGTTTCCTTTGTGGTAACTACAAAATTTATTGTAAAAAATTAAATTAATTGTACTTATTTTTAAAAATGTAGGATACGGATTTAGAAAACAAATGGATCGAGAGAGGAATATGACCAAAGGAAATGTATATACAACAACGAACAAAACGAAAAGAATCCGTTGTTATGAATTATTTAATAATAATAACGGAACTGGTTAAATTTTTATATTACGTATTATTATCTACAATAAAATTACGTAATCTAGATACGTGGATCACCATACCGAACAGCATACCGTACAAGCTTTTATATTGTTTTGCTTAAGTTGTTTTGGAAAAGTAAGGAATTTTTGAGGCAGTTTGAAAAAATATTTTAACTTTATTTCAAACGAAGAAACTCTATACATTACATGTCTAGGAATTTAGGAAGATAATCTTTAAATGTAATATCGATAGTGGTAAAATTGCCCCCTAATTGGGGGTAGATAAAATTGCAATAAGACGGCTATTCGGCAGATTCATAGATATTCATATATTTAGGACAGATTATTGTAAGTAAAAAACCGCATCTTGCCCGTGGACCACCATGCTCGCTAAAACTATTGGGAGAAGAATATGATAATGATAGGAAAACGCTGTAGTAAATAGATATCGTTAGGAAATAAACAAATTTAAGCATTCCAAGCTGTCTCTTTATAAAAGATCGTTTATACATATGTACTTATACTCTTGCCCATAAGGTCCCAAACTTTTTGGCTCACCGCTCACTTAGGTAAGATAAAAAAATTTCAACGCCCACCACTATAATAAATAATTGAAAACAAGTATTACGTTCTTTTTTTCATCGTACCTGTTACCTACCAGTAAATATTAATAGGTATCAAATTATTTTATTTATAAATCATATTAATACGTACTTTGCAAACTTTATAACAATAATTGACAATCTACTCAAATAACTATTTAAATTCTAATTAGGCGAGCAAAACTTGCCTAAATAATGAGCATAGACCAAACATGTTCTTTTCCTATATGTCATTATTGGTCGTCTAGCAACGTTTTCTAACAATAATATAATAATAAAAACTTTATTCATTTTCAACATACATAGTACATACATGTGGTCTGTGGTACATACAATGTTATGGTTGGAGCCCTCTAGTTAGTAAAATATACTTGTGTCAGAGGACTCCGCTCTTCCATAACTAGAAATTCAGTTACATTATTTTTACACTCTAATATTAATTATAAGGTGACAAGTATAATTGTAAGTCAATGGTTACAAGCATAGATTTATATATACTAAATCTATGGTTACAAGACACTTAAAATACTTAAAAGAATATATGTAAAGTGTATGTTTCTTTCTCTGTTGAGTGTGCACTACGTTGTATAGTTTAAAAGCGCTTTTTTTTTGTTCATAACTGATCGTTTTAAGATAATCAATATGACTATGTTTGCAATTATATGAGGATATATATTTAATTTTTTGTTGAGACGATTAAATACATGGGGGGCCTGTTTTTCATACTATCTGGCAGCGAAGGTACTATTTGTGTAGTGAGACCATTGATTTATTTGTAAGTCAATGGGTGAGACACTAAAATTTCTGCGATTGTTTCGGGAATTTGCAATGAATAGTAACTGTTTGTGGAATTTTAAAACTGCATGAAGAATATAGTTTTCTTACGAATAGTACATCACTAATAACCTAAGAGGATGGAAAAAAAAAGTTAGTTTCCATAGTCTAAGCTAATAACGTACAAACGGACAGTAGGGAAACTGTACTTTTTTAAAAGCATTACCTTCTTTTTGTTATTAAACATTCTCTCACTAACGTATTTTTAATTTATCAGTGTTTTACCATTTCTCCCTGTTTGTTAACGTATAAATCAAAAACATATCTAAAATTATATTACAACCTATTCATGGCGATAACTATTTTTATATAATATAACGCTGGATTTATGATCTGAGATCTGGCTGGAATAAAGGAGGTTTTACATTGTTCTCCGATCGGTAGGAAGGAGGAGCGAGAATATTTTTTCCCATGCATGTAGTTACCAATTAACGTATCCATCGAGGTTTAAAAAGAGAACTAATAAAACAATTGCACATTTTTTCGGGTTTTATTCTTATAAAATAAACACTATTACGCTTATATGATGCCGATCTTGTTGGCAACATCTAAAGCGTCGTAGTCCCTTGCCAGCCGGACGTACGCCTTCTTCTTGCCGTCAGGCCTGGAAAGATATAAAATTATAATATATTAAACATTTATCATGAAGCAACTGGTTTTAAATATAGGTATTTACAGTCAGAGATGTGTAATTGTCATTTCATTCTCTATCAATGAGATTCCCACAAATTATCATCATGTAAATAAATAATGGAGGTCAACAACTAGGGTGCAATATTATTATAGGCGTAACATTTTATGTAGGACAAAAAACTCACAATTTTCCTGTTAATTGTTGAAAACCAGTTCTAATGAAAAAAAGTAAAGAAAGCATAATATGCCATCTTTATATGAAATATTACTTCACATGCAATATTTGAGAGGTGATGTAGAAACGACATTATGACTAATATGTCATTGCAATGTACACATTCTATTAGCAGTATAGAAGCATAACAAACCTATAATCCAGGAATAATTCAGAATCTTCCCTCAACCACAAGGGAAACAACTACTCTATGCATGGTAATATGAGTGGATACATTGTGTAAATAAAAGCAATTTCAATTTATCTTCCATCACTGATGGGCTTTCAACTTTAAACACAAAGTTGTGTATAATAATACAGATAGTCTGAAACCCTTGTGGAAATTCGTGAGTTTTTAGAAGAAATGCACGTTTACGGCGCGTATACGCGCGTCGTCGGCGCGCCTATAAAATACGCCGTGTGCATAAGCTCTAACGTTCTTTTTCGTTAAACCAAAAAGTTTTATTTTTGTTGACATATCAATTTTCTTCCTTCCTTTTACTGAAAAATACTAGAGTAACAAAGCAGCAACGTCATTATAGATTAGGAGAAGATCAACACTCAAATATTGCTTGTATGATAAGACTCTAAGGCTACATGTTATTATTATTATTATACCTGATCAGGGTGTTAACTTTAGCTACATTGATGTCATAGAGCTTCTTAACAGCAGCCTTGATGTGGTGCTTGTTGGAGCTGGTATGTACAATGAATACCAATGTGTTGTTGTCTTCAATTTTCTTCATTGCTGCTTCAGAGGTCAATGGATACTTGATGATGTTGTATGCATCCATACTGTAATGGGAAACAATAATTTTAAAATTAAATAGGTTTAATGCAAAATAAAAGAGACATAATAGCCTAATGGTATGACCTACTGCCTTTCAAGCAGAGGCTGTGGGTTTGTATCGGTGCTTGCACCTCTTGAGTTTCTCAGAATTATGTACGAAATTTAATTTTAAATTTACCATGAGCATTTCAGTGTAGAAAAACATCGCAATGAAACCTGTACGTCGAAGAAGATTCATAACGTGTGAAGCTCCCAACCTGCAATGGGCCAACATGGCAGGCAATGACCAAAACCCTCGTCTGAGAGGAGACTCATGCTCAGCAGTGCCACGTAGGAATGAGTTGATGATGATGAATGGAAAATGGTTTAAACATTTCTTTAACAAATAGTACCCAAATTGTAGCTTATATGAATTTTAAAAGGATCTATCGAATTCTTAGGTTTTCGCGATTGTTACACATAGGAAATGAAACTATTTTAAAGGATCTTTTCAATAGACAGTCTTATGTGGCAGTATGTAGTAAAAATAGTTTCCAAAATTATTATAAATGGTAATTTAATTTTATTTACTAAATATGTTAAAGTTATTGCCTTTTCACTTTCTTTTGTCCTTGAAAATTCCCACTGCAATTATAGTCAATCATCAAGTATTCATGTTTAATTCTGCTCCATAAACAAATTAACTATATCATCTGTTTAAAGGCAGGTAGAGTTTTTTACCTAAACTTCGAAGAACATAGACAGAAAATGGAGACTGCCTTATGACAATATTTTTTAGGTCCTGGATCTTTTCGGGATTCGGGAAATCAATCAAGAACATCAAAAATTAACGTAATTGGGGACAGGCAGGTACACTATATTTATCTAAATTTTGCGACGCACAGTGGGTAGGACCTGCGATATTGCGGACATTGAATTTTTTTCGAGAGGTATCGTGATCCAATCCAGAGATCCTGTTTTCCAAATTGAATATTGTCATATCACATTTTGCCATAAATACCAATAGTTTAGTAGGAAAAAAATGTGTATTTTTTTTGTATGGGACCATACTTTTAGTGCCCTATCATTACAAAGTCTTAGTCAATCTTCTTGGAATTACTAGAGACGTATTATTAGATCGATCTTTTGTAGATTTGCACACTAAACGCACTCCCAAACCTGCCTATTCACTACTTTATACGCGTCAGAAAAATGTGCAAACTATTGTGCAAATGTGTCGTGAAAAAAATCCAATGTCCGCAATATCGCTGATCCGACCAACTGCGTCGCAAAGTTTAAATAAATATAGTGTACCTGTCTGTCCCTAATTACGTCAATTATTGTTTTAAGCGATTTTCCGAATCCCGAACAGGTCCAGGAGCTAAAAAAGATTGTCGCAAGGCAGTCTCCATTTTCTGCCTATGTTCCTCGAAGTTTAGGTAAAAAAACTCTACCTATGCCGATCCCTGCTCATAAGTGACATATTCCACAAAAAGTCATTACTTTATATAGCTATGGTAAGAAAATCACTATGTTTCTGCACGTGGAACGCAATAACAAAAAAGCTATAGACTTAATTAGAGTTTTATCTGCAGAAAGATGGTGAATTTCTTACAACTATAGTCTATTTCAATAGAATTGAGAGTAAACGTAAACAAACCAGTTGGGTTAAAATTCTGGAGAAATCACTCACTATATGGAATAAGTAACACTTTTATGTGTATTTTGTAGGTTTCCACTTGATATCTTACCACTTTTTCCAACAATATTCGTTTGTTAAGCATTATAAAATCATAATTGAAAAATTTTCGCCGAAAACCGAGATTGATTTGACAACCCATAGTCTAGAATGTCTATGGTTGCATAGGGATGTACGGAAAAAATTCCAATTGAGTGAATCATAGTTTGAGTAAGTGATTGCCTCAAGAGTCACCAGAAACTTACGTCTTGAAATCATATGACCAACTCTTATTTCTGTACCGCTTACAAACGATTTAGCGACTTGTTAATTATCAAATATTTTCATAATTTTCTGTATTTAACTGATAGCTTCTAACTTTTAAACAATAAATGTCAATAATCGTAAATAAAGAAACGTTTTTTTATGTATCACCTTCAATCAATTTACAACGGTCAAATGCGCGGAATTTACTTGATGTTAGACCAACAGATTCAATTAATTGATCTGATTCATTCAATAATTGATTAGTAAACACTCTACAATTGCCCATCACTAAACCGACTATGGTCGGGTCAATGCACTCAATGTTTACCTTTACTCTCAATTCATTTGAAACAGGGTATAGTACATAATTTGGAGATTGTTTGTGGAAAATGTCATTTATGTGGTTTTACCTTTAAACAGACGATATGAAAAGTTCCAATTTACCAGCCTCCATGGCCAAATGGGTACCATGCTGGACTGCCATGCAGAGGACCCGGGTCCGATTCCTGGGCCGGGAGAAACATTTGTATGACCTACATTATATTTCTTTCATGAGTATGGGTCTAATTTGTGGTTGTCTACATGTGTGTAGCACCCGCGATACACACAGGTTCAGTGCAACATAACTGATACATAAACTGTCACACCTCCCGCACCTCGCAGTTACCACAGGAACCCACTTCAGTTAAATGGTGGTACAGGCTGACTGTTTAACTGAAGTGGGTTGTGAGTATTATTATTGAAACAAAACACAAGAAAAGCTCCTACAATGTGATTGGACTTGAACCAATATCTGTGGCCATGCCGAAGCCATCGCTCTTACCCGTCTGAGTTACAGATCAGCAGATCTTAGGAATTTCTACATGCATTTGTAAGATCTTTGTAATGGGTAGGTTTTTTTTCCATCAGTGCCACCTGTGACACAAAGTTTCTTAACTGAGTCAGATACCATTATAGCTATCAGCTGACAAGTTAAATTGTTTACTATTTCCTTACATATGGTTGAGAATTATATTGTTCTTACTGTGTATGATTTGTGTGTGTAATTCAATACATTCCACACTACTCTTTTGTGAAGCTTTCCTAACCAGACTAAAGTGTACTAGAAAAATTACTTGCAACTATCAAAAATACAAAATAATATGAATAAAGTCATACCGGTTTCTCTTAGGCAGAGACTTCCTAGGGTATTTGGGTTGCCTAGGAGGCTCAAAGGTCTTGGGCCTGCGGAAATGCACAGAGGTGCGGATTTGCCTGACTCGCTTGCCATGTTCACCCTTTACAACCTGAAATTGCAAAAATTAAGGTAAAAAGTTTATATAAATTTTATAGAAATAAATTGCAAAGTATCACAAAATAATGAAATCATTACCTTCTTCTGAGCCTTAAGAGCCTTGGTTACAGGCTTAGCAACCTGTTTCTTCTGTCCCTTGATACCAGTCTTCTTAGGTTTAGGGGCAATTTTAAGCTTAGAGGCCACAGGTTTTGGCTTAGCAGGCTTCGCGGTAGTCGCTGCCTTCTTCTTCTCTGAGGGTTTTGCACTGGACTTCGTTTTAAGGGCAGCAGCTTTTGCAGACCCAGGCTTCGCTGTAGGCACTGATGCAGACTTCTTTTCAGCGGCTTTGGGTGCAGCGGCGGCGGGTTTGGCAGCCGCGGGTTTGGGAGCTGCGGGCACAGACTTGGTCGCCGCGGCTTTGGGTGTAGCAGCCTTCGGCGCGGGTGCTGGTGTCTTGGCAGTCGCCGGTTTTGGCGCAGCAGTAGTAGTAGAAGCAGCTTTAGGAGCCGGTGCAGGCGTCTTAGACGTCGCAGGCTTCTTTTCTGCGGTTTTGGATCCAGTGGATCCCGATGCTAAAACAGGAATACGAACGAGCGATATGAGTACAAGATAACCTCAACTTCGTTGTCGACTTTAATTATACTTTACAATGGCATTATTTTCTCAATATATTAATAAATTACTATGAAGAATTAAGATTACTGTTTTATATACTTTACAAAAGTGTAAAATTAACAAAAACAAAATCGCGAACCGCGTGGCCAATATCACCAACCACAACCAACCTGTCACTTGATAATCAACCAAATTAAAATAAATGTTTACAAGTGCACAATCACGGAGGTGGATTTTTAGAATGAGTTGATTAATTTACGTCACTGGTTATAGTTTAGCTAACTAATACTTATTTAGAACGTAAAACATACCGGATTTCTCGGGCTGCTTCTTGGGAGGCATCGTGACAAAAAAGATGGAGGATCCTCGATGTTGTCAGATGTAAAATATGTATTTATATTTTTATGGACGCATTCAATTCAACAAAATTGTTACTCTTTCTTTCCGTAACACAGGCATTGACTATTTGTATGTCAATGAACACAGGATTATAATTTTATTTATTTCTGTCATACATAGTTTAACTTATCGTGATTCGCTCTGGGCCTTTTGGAGGGAAAAATGTCGTTTTTATTTTGACTTTCAATTAATTTGTGAAATCTAGTTTAAAGTGGAATAGGATAGTGCTATTGTGCCTTAATCGAAGATTAACGCGAAATTATACGAAACTCGAACTAAAATACCCGTATCTGCCCGTTCTAAGGAATCCCGAGCCAATCCAAGCACGCCGCCTCAAATTGCCTATCCCCTTTGTGGCGGCCATATTTATAGAAACATAATTAAACGAAGACATGGCAATAATGTATCAAGACTTGGCTGTATGGTGTAAAACCTTTGCCTTTTCCTTTATGGAAAGAAGAAAAAAAAATTAACTTATCGTTATGATAAAAAAGAAGAATTTATGGAAGATATTTTGAATTTGTTCCGATGCCGTAAAATCAGGAATTTTGAATCATCAATTTACATAGGTAATAAAAAAATGAAAAAAATAAATAATGTGTTTATCAGTAACGGTGTGGCGGCTTTAGACGCCGCCTATTATCAACGGCTGGCTGTGGCAGTCTCTTTGGACGAGAGTCGCCAAGAGAGTCACACTTGCCGTAAATGTTTGACAGTTTTTTATTACATATATTGTCATGTCAGCGATTGCAAATTGTTTGCTCGATTTGATACAATCCTGTAAAAACCACGAAACAAAATAATTATAATTCACAAAGTTTCCATAGAGGACCGGCTCCGACCTTTGGGTGACTGCGACTTATTTATTTATTTATTTATTTATTATTTATTTATTAACTTATATACATTTTTATATTCGTTCGTTTTTTTTTATTCGTGCGAACGTGCGTTCTACGTCATCTACCAGTGGTCGCGACGAGTCACGCGCCCGTCGACCGTTTGGATTTTGTATTTATTGTATTTTATAACCTTTTTTTTTCCGACTTGACTTCCTGCCGGTAAGTGTTTTTCTTTAATATTTTATTACCCGTACCGAGGTGTGGTTGTCATGGATGAATTGAAGACACAACTTGAGAAGCTCGCGGCTCAAAACGAGTCACTATTCCGACAAAACGTAGAGCTCAAAGCTAAACTAGCGGATGAACCACCACGCGCAGGCACCCCTCCTCCGCCTCAGAGGCTCAACAACCTTCACTCGTTCCAGCGGCATATGGTGTTCTCCCCAAATTAGCCCCATTTTGGTTTGACCGCCCAGCCGGATGGTTTGCTCACATAGAAGCTCAGTTCGCTTTATCAGCGATCAGGACGAAACCAAGTACAACTATGTGGTATCACAGATAGATTCTAGGTTATCAAGAGATGTGGAGGATTTAATTACTAATCCAGCCCCTCTCGGCCAGCGGTATAATTGGATTAAGGCTGAAATGATTAAGCGGTTTTCGGCCAGCGAAGCTCAACGGATCAGGCAGCTTATTTCTGGGGAAGAGCTCGGTGATAGGAAACCAAGCGTGTTTCATAGACACTTGCGCTCCCTGTCTAGCAACCTAACCGACGAGACCATTTTAAGAGACTATTTCTTCAGAGACTCCCTAGGACGGTCCAGGCAATTTTGACAGCCCAGGCTGAGTTGAGCCTGGAAAAAATTGCTGAGCTGGCGGACAAAATTTTGAAGTGACTCCCTCATGTACTGGGATTGTGTGCGCCACTGCGCCACTCGCGCCTTCTAACAATGAGTTGGACCCATCATTGCTCAATTACAGGCACTCAGTAAGCAGGTAGCGGCTTTGTCTACACGTCAGTTGCGATCAAGGTCCAGTTCTCGCCGATCTTGCCCTAGATCAAGGTCCGCGACGCCTGAAGGCTTGTGCTGGTACCACTGTCGGTACCAGGGCAAAGCTGTCAAATGTGTCCGGCCGTGCTCCTGGTCAGATCCGATTCCGGAAAACCAAGGAAGCAGTCAGCAGTAATGGCGACAGCTGACTGCAGCCAATTCACTGGTCGCCGCCTGTTTGTCACTGACAAGGTAACCAAATTAAAATTCTTGCTTGACACCGGTTCCGACCTTTCCTGTTTCCCTCGGAAACTTCTGTCGACTCAATGCAAAGTTTCCGATTATACTCTTAGTGCCGCCAATGGCACCAGTATAAAAACATATGGCAGTCGCACATTTTCATTAAATCTCGGTCTCCGTCGCGAATTCAGATGGAATTTCACTATTGCAGACGTCGAGACAGCTATCATCGGCTCCGATTTTCTGGCCTATTTCAATCTACTCCCGGACTGCCGCAACAAACTGTTACGAGATGGTTCTACCAGGCTTTCTGTTCCTGCCTCCATCTGTAATATAAGTCGACTCAGTGTTAAGGCTGTAGTTTCTGACAATGAATTTGCACGCTTGCTTTTAGACTTCCCGGAAATTACCAAACCGCCTGGTCTTCCGAGAGTCGTCAAGCACAACACTCTGCATCACATCAAAACCACAGATGGTCCACCAGTTTCTTGCCGGCCCCGTTGTTTGGCCCCTCAAAAACTGGCAGACGCTAAAAAAGAAATTGAAGAGATGGTGCGCTCCGGTACTGCAAGGCCCTCAGATAGCCACAGACAGACCACAAGGACCACCTGCGGATTCTTTTCCAGCGCCTTCGTGATTATGGTGTTGTTTTGAACCCTTCCAAGTGCAATTTTGGGGTAAGAGACGCCCGATTTTTGGGTTACGTTATAACTCCCGACGGCACTCGCCCTCCGCAAGAACGAATCCAAACCCTACTGGACTTTCCTCCTCCCAAAACCGTACAGGGTATGCGCCGTTTTCTGGGCATGATAAATTTTTATAGACGTTTTATTCCTCAGGCTGTAAAATTTCAGGCTTCCTTAATTGACACTGTAGTCTCAACCAATGGCAAAGGCGCTAAACCATTTTCATGGACGCCGGAGCTTCTGGAGCATTTCGAAGCCTGTAAAGCTAGCCTATCTAGTGCCACGTTATTGCAACACCCGATCACGGATTGGATTATTTACCGATGCATCAAGTGTTCATGTTGGTGCTTGCCTTCAGCAACATTTGGACGGTGCCTGGAATCCCCTTGCTTTCCTCAGCAGGAAATTTACTCCTCGGCAAGCTCAGTGGCATGCTTATTATCGGGAATTGCTGGCGGTGTACGAAAGCGTACAACATTTTCGCCACATTCTCGAAGCGCAACACGTGACCATATATACTGACCATAAGCCACTGCTGTACGCCTTCGTACAACGTCGTGAAAAATTACCTCCACCGCAACTGAACCAGCTATCTTTTATTAGCCAATTTTCAACTGACATTCAATATGTTAGGGGTGAAGATAACGTCGTCGCGGACACTTTATCCCGCATCGAGGCAATTTCACTCGAAGACAATTTCGCCGCACTAGCTCAGTCTCAAATGTCTGACATAGAGTTGGCGAAAATGCAAGAAGGATCGGCCTTGAAATTGGAACAGGGCGCCAACATCACTCTAATATGTGATACCTCAACTGGTCGCCCTCGACCTTATCTCACTTCCCCGTTCCGTCGAGCTGCTTTCGACCGTTGCCATAACCTAAGCCACCCTGGTGCACGGGCATCTTTACACTTGGTAGCAAGTCGCTACGTATGGCCTAACATCAACAAAGATTGTCGCGAGTGGGCACGTTGCTGCGTTCAGTGCCAGAGAAGTAAGGTATCGCGGCATGTTAAATCACCTGTTGGTCGATTTGATCAACCTACGAATCGATTCCGTCATCTGCACATCAACATCATCGGCCCACTTCCATGTTCTAACGGTTTAAGTTATTGTTTGACCGCCATAGACCGTTACACGCGGTGGCCGGAGGCTTGGCCGATGATGACGATAACTGCAGAAGTAGTTTCCGACAAATTAGTATCAGGATGGATTGCCCGTTTCGGTGTTCCTAGCATCGTCACCACCGATCAGGGGCGTCAATTTGAGTCGGCGCTATTTCGGCGACTCATGGATTTCTGCGGAGCGAAAAGAATCCGCACCACCAGTTACCATCCTTGCGCTAATGGCATGGTGGAACGCCTCCTTCGTCAGCTCAAGGCAGCTCTCATGTGCCACGCTGATACGTGGACGAGAGCGTTGCCTCTGGTGCTTCTCGGCATCCGGACAGCTTTTAAGGAGGACATCAATGCGTCGTCAGCGGAACTCGTTTTCGGCGAGACCCTCCGCCTTCCTGGCGAGTTCATTGTTGCTCCTCCTAAACTAATCAGCCCCGCAGAGACATCTGATTTAATAACGCAATTGAGACGTGCGATGATTTCGATTCGGCCGGTTCCTGCATCTCACCACGACAGGCCTTCGTCTTTTGTATTTAAGGATGTGGCGACGGCCACTTCCGTATTTCTTCGGGACGACACGTCTCGAAGATCGTTGCAACCGCCGTACTCCGGACCTCACTGCGTCCTCGATAGAAGGGACAAGACAATTTCGCTTTACGTCGGCGGAAGGACAGTCACCGTCAGCATCGATCGTGTGAAACCTGCGCACATCGATGCTGATGTCACCGATAGCTTCCGACCCCCACCTGCGTGCCACCGACTAGGCATCCCCTGGCTACAGTCCCGCCGCAGTTGCCGTCTTCAGTTCCTTCAGACAAACCAACCATCTCCTCGCCCGGCACTCCGTACACGACCCGGTCAGGAAGGCATGTGCGTTTTAAAGATTTTAGTGATTTTGTTCAGTAGGCTAATTTTTGTTTTTAAGTTCGGTTTCTTCACTCCGTGGGCGGGTGGTGTGGCGGCTTTAGACGCCGCCTATTATCACCGGCTGGCTGTGGCAGTCTCTTTGAACGAGAGTCGCCAAGGAGAGTGTCACACTTGCCGTAAATGTTTGACAGTTTTTTATTACATATATTGTCATATCAGCGATTGCAAATTGTTTGCTCGATTTGATACAATCCTGTAAAAACCACGAAACAAAATAATTATAATTATAATTCACAAAGTTCATGAGGCCGTTTTATTGTTTGTTAGGGGAGCAATAAATTCCCCAAAACGTATTTAAAGTAACACAGATAATACTTGCTAGACAGTTTGTGATACTACCGCTCATTTCTAATGATTAATGATGCTAAACACCGCTTTCTAACTACTTCCAATAACAAAAAGTTGGTAAATTTTCATTATTTCGAAAATACATAGTAAAATAAAAAGTCATTAATTGCTCCATAAAACTGATATCACAATAGTTACAAGATAAAATATAATTGTGTAATGTGAACAAAAAGGTGAAGTTATAGTTTACTGATTTTCAGTTTCTCACCTGTAGTTTTTCTTTTGCTAACAATACCTTTGCAGGCGCTTAGAATATGCCAACAATGGTTTCTGGATTATCATTGCAAGTAATATTTTATAACAATTATTATATTAATTACTAGTTGAATTCACTATTACAAATGTTAATTCCAGGTATGAGCAAAACAAAAATCTACCCGCTTTACTATTAACACAGTCAGACTACCGCCGACGAATATAACGATGTACGGGAAAACCTACAGTTTATGTTACATTGTTTTTAAACATAGTTTGTTTAATTTTATGTAATAAATAAATAAATAAAAATAAATAAAATAATTTGTAGGTGTTACGGAATGCGAACGAATTATAATCAGTTATTCATATAGCAATGACACGGAGAAGATAAACTATCTTTTTAGAAGATACCTTTTTCAAAGGCGTTTTATTATTTTTCAAATAACTTTTTATAGAAGTTTCCTAAAATAGTGGAAAAAAGTATGTTAAGGTAGAAATCAGGTAGTAAATAGTTGCCATCCTGACGGACACCACAGCCGTATTTTCTGTTTTTGCCACACTACCTGCTATATAGTTGTAAAAGCGGGCCGCGGGGGCCGAACAAACACTGAAGTCTACCTTTTGGGCATTGTTTGTACCCTATCATCAGTACTGCAAGTATATCGTCATACAAAGCTATCACAATTAAAAATGAAAAGTATTCCATTTTACAATATTTGGAATACTTGTGTTCAACTATTTACGCGCTACTGAGTAAAAACATATCTATAATAAACGGGTACCACAGACATATATGTACTTATTGTAGGAGATATGTAGACAAAACTAGGTACGTCTGTCGAAAAAACGCTTCATCAATATTTTTTATATTTTGAAATTAACTTCTCAAAAGTCAGCTCAGGGTATCCTAAATACACATTACTAAAAGCTATAATACAGCATCCACTTAGTTTCGGTTTAGGTCAGGAGCCATAGATTTAGTACAATTTAATACTTTAAGGGTTAATATCACATCTATGATAGGTACTTACGATACGAACGGTTCAAATTGCTAAGCTTGATGCGCTCTTGACTCTACCAGTATCTTTCAAATTATGTAAAGTATATTTAAGTACGTACTTGATGTTTTGGTTCATATAAGTATAGTACAACAACTGTTTATGGGGAAAATGAGTACATTAGTATTATATTTATAGAAAATATTATTTTATTCTATACTATGATACCTAAAAATACCTATAACATAGTATCATTCTATAAAGGCACTAAAATTATAATAACAAATTAAATATACACTAAAATAATATACCAAATTACTGTGAGGAATTATTTCAATAAGAATTATGTAACTTAAAATACTATGTAATAAAGTTATACCTAATGTAAAAAGCCTTCAAAATGAAGTTGTCTACACAATGAAATTGAGTTCATTCATCATTTTTCACAAATAAGTAAATTTCGCATTAAGTTTATTTAAGCAATCTTAAGATAGTAGTTAAAATTCACATAAGGAAGAGATTACAAAACCAAAATATTAATAAACAGACATAAGGGGAAATAACATTTACAGTTATTATTTAAAGACTCATTTGTCTTTCAGGCAAAATGGCATTCTGCTATGACAAGTATTCACTTGGGGCTTGACTAGAACTAGCTGTGCGATGAAAAGATCCTATATTCAAAAGCGGCGTATTAAAGTTTACGTTTACAGAACCTTGCAGCGGGGAGGCTACAATAGCAGCTGCTTGCACTGGTCTTTTGCCTATTATCAAAGGGAAGCATTCATCAGGAATGCAGGACAATGCACCTTGTATTCTCTTCATGCGATTATAACATTCCTCAAAATGATCATTCAAATATTTCAGTTCTGCAACTGCAGCAGGATTATGACGAGTTTTTAAGGTTTTATCAATAACTTTCAACCCCTCTGTAGGTGAATATGTGACTTTCTCTCCACTGTAAAAAAACATATCTATATCTGTCCCATTCTCCATAAGTTGACATTTTGCTAGTGCTGAATAAAGTGTTATCTTAGGTGTCTTAGCTTTTACAAGATCTACAAATCTTGCAGCATACAAATATTTTTTCCAATGTTTTGATGGTAAATTGTGATAAGTAAAGACCTCATCAGGTTTGGGATCATGTTCTTGACCAAGATTGGTTTTGTCTTTGCTTACATCAACACTGTAAATAACTATCTTCATGCCATCTTTAGTTATTTTGCAGATCTCAACAACTTTCTCTTCTCTGTCTTTACCTTTCTTTTTTAAAAATTCTACAATAACACCACTAGGTTCTATTTTTAGAATGGCATTACGGGTCCTATGTGATATATTAGGCAGTCTGTCAGCACAAAGTGGAGGGACTCCCAAGGTATTTGAGTTTATTTTGCAAGATTTGGATGAAGTTTCTTTGTTCTCATCTATACCAGATGCAATGGAACCTTCAGGTTTGTGCGTTTTAAGATCCATTTTTTTCATATTTTCCAAAAGTGTGATGCTACTATTACAAGCCCCATCAAATTTCTGTATTGGTAAATGGGTAATGGGTTGATTCTGTCTTATGTTGAGTAACCCAACCAAACCTTTATCACTGCCCATACATATTCCATGGTTGTGACATCCATTACTGTGATTAGATAGAGACTGATTGTCCTGCATTCCGCTGAAGACATTAAACGAAGCAGGCTTGATGTCTTCTTTGTTGACATAATTGCCCATATTTTGATCTCTGTAGACACCTACATAATCAGAACCTGTTCTATCGTTTCGTGTTTTGTTACTATGCATTGTGTGAGTGCTGTGCATTGTTGTTAGGAAACCAGAATCTCTAGATAAGTCTTGCTTAGTTATACTAGGTGTGCAGATATTGTATAAAAAGGGATGTTCCATAATGCCTTTAAGTGTGATTCTTTTGGTTGGATCTTTGCATAGCAGTTTTTGTAATAAATCTTGCGCTTGAATTGATAATTCTGAAGGAATTTTGTAATCAGCATTGATCACTTTATTCAGAGTGGTTTTGACATGTTGGGTGTGGAAGGGAGGACTGCCTACTAATAGGGTGTACAGCATGCAGCCCAGGCCCCACACATCAGCTGGCAGTCCATGTAACTCCCTGGAAGCAACTTCTGGGGAAATATAATTAGGGGTTCCACACATGGTGACATGTTTTTCATCAGGACCATTTAATTGAGTAGCTAACCCAAAATCAGCAATCTTGACATTCAAGTCTTTTGTTAGTAATAAATTGTTCAGGGACAGATCCCTGTGAATAATGTTGTGCGTATGGAGATACAGAACTCCACTTACCACTTGTCTAAAAATATCAGCAGCAGCTTTTTCAGACAAGCCTCTAGTTCCTAGTTTGAAGTGTTTTGCAAGCTCTCCATTGTGTGCTAGTTCTAAAACTAAGTAAACATAATGTGCATCTTCAAAAAAAGTGTATAGCTCTAGTATAGCAGGGTGTTTAAGGCGAGAATGTATTGTGACTTCTTGTCTAACTCGTCCTATCATTCCAGCACTTGCCATTAGAGCTTTGTCTATCATCTTGATAGCAACAAACAAACCTGTACGGCGACATCTTGCTCTGTACACATGTGCGAATCCTCCTTTGCCTAGATGTTCAAGTATTTCGTAGTCCTCTATCTTCTCTCCGAACACACTCATTCTTTAAAATATTTTATGATCATAAATTAATTTAAACAGTGTAGCTATTCTACTAAGGCTCTCTACTATGTCCATTATTTTGATGTGTACTGAAAAAAAAAGTTAAAATATACATTAATAAAAAGGTTCAAGAAAATAAATACAGTGCACACATTTAAACAAACACCTTGTTCAAAATCCACTTAGCATCCTCGATGCTTTTCGCGATTATTTCTTGAACTCGTTCTGGGTCAGGTTCAAATTTGTGTTGTTTGTAGCTCTAAAAAGAATAATGCCCAAATGAAAAATGTATTACTTATTTGTTTATAGTGGTAATTTATGTTCGAAAGCATTGGATTTTGATAAACGTTCTACCATATACCATGAGAGAAAATCTGATTAGTTTAGTAATTTCTTTTTGTAAATCTAGTTCCTAAAGTTACCTGTTTCACAGCAAACTTATAATGTAAACATGCATCTGGCGGCAACTTTTCGCATTGTCGCAGCAGATATTTATACAGTTGTAATGATGTCATACCAATTTTCAAATCACGGCTCATATTTAGCAATGAAACATTTCACTTTTTTTATTTCACAACATAGCAAAATTACGTAAATCAATTCCCAAAAGTAAAAACAATCTTCCTTTGCATAAAAATAACTGTCAATAGAGTCCTCCACCATATCACAAACTCACAGCACAGAGTCGATCACGAGTTACGAATCGATTCGATACATACAAATAAACAAAAGTTCTAAAATTTCCATTTTGAAAAAAATCATATTTTTGAGAAAAATAAATCATTTTCCCATTAATTTCGCATTTCACGTTGAGATCTGTTAAAAGTTGAAGTTAATGAACGAAAATGATGGAGACATACCGTTTTTTTTAGCTTTTGTGAAATCATTTTAAATCTCGTTTTTCTCATAAGTGACTTTTATACATACGAGTTTATTTTATAATTCATGCTAAATTATACTTCAAAAGATATTTGTAACCGTATAAATTATATTTTTCAAATTATCCGGTAGTTTTCCGGAAAAAAATCTCGTAAAATTACCCTCAGCCATAGAGTATATTATTGGTTTTATTTCAAACCGTAACATTTTTGAGTATTCATTATTATTAATTGGCGAAACACTATTTAAGTTCGTTCATTCAGCTCAGTAAATTTCATTCAAAATTGTTCTTCATTGTCAATCATTCCAACCTTTCATTCACCATTCATTTCATCCCTTTGCTTGCTTGACTTGCTGTTGCTAAATCCGAAATAAAATTATAAATTGAGCAAGCAAAGTTGTGATTATTCGTACAGTAATGTTACGGCCGCGACTGTTATGATTACAGTTTAGTAACTTACACTCTTAGGTGTAACTCTGCATTTAGTGATTCATCGGGAGATTAGAAATAATTATGTTGATAAGTCAATATTTCTCTTTATGTTTGTGATTGTGCATTACTTTGATAATGATTCGATAGGGCTAATGTGTTATGGCACTTGTTACAATTCGTCGTTCTCCGAGTGTGCAAACACCAAGGAAAACGGTAAGTAACAAAGGCGGATGTACTTCATTGATGTTATTTTTGCATGGTGCTATCATGAAAAAGAATGACAGATGGAAACAAGAGCTTTCGTTCGTCCTTGTTCTTTAGATTTGTGGTCGAATTGTCGTTCTAGTAGATAGCAATTACGTTTGAAACTTATGTCGCTAAATAAGAACAATGAAAGAAATAGCTACTGGGTCCTTCACCTGTTCAAGCTCAACAAGTTACATTTCAACCTTTTATGTCAAGCAAACAAGACTCACTGGGCTTCTTGAGAGCAAATCTGATTATTGACCTATTGTATGTTTGATTGCCATACCAAGTTTCATGAAAGTACATACATCATTTTATTCCATTTATATTTACATGGTCCTTGCTCCCATGGTGTACATTGTCGCTTTGTGGAATATTTTTTAGAAGAGCACAAGGTCTATGGTTAACTGTTTCATGTAATTTGAATGTACAAATTATTGTATGTAATTTAATTGTACTAACACAAACATCATATACCCCTACTATCTGTAATATGATATTTTAATTGATGCCTTTTAAGGCTGTTAAGGCATATAGTACCCAAGATAGACAGATTAACACACAGAATCTAATAGATACAACCATACCAGTCTAACTTTGCAGCTACTGACACACTGTCAGCTACTATTTCTTACTAGTATGATGGGTCATAGATAAATACAGACTATCACAATTGTCCATATCGAAATTAAATCTACTACATGTATTTAGGGTTTTTATTTGGAATATTGAAGTGACAATTTGCACAATTCAGTGTGTGCTGGTTCTACTGTACTTAAACCATACATCATTGAAGTAGGATACTATTTTATTTATTTCAATTAACTTCTGTACAAAATCAAAAATTATAATAGTAGTAATAGCGTAATATCAATATTTAAATATTATATATAAGCTTTAACATATTCTTTATTGTTACAGGATGAGGCAGAAAAATCAAGTGAAAATGTTGAAGATGTTGGAAACCGCAGCAGCAAGAGGTAGGTAATAACTGTTGATTACATTTTAATTTTAACATTTGAGCACACTACATAGACATTGAAGGATAGGCATGACATTATGAATTAAAGTTTTATAACTATTTATGCTTAAAAAAATAATAACATACATTTAAGAATAAAGAGTTTTTTAAATTTTGAACATGAAATAAATTTTCCTATATTATAATATTTGAGTACATTTATGTCACTTCAAGAGTACTCATATTGTGTATTGGCAATTTAGTCATATGTTACCTATAAAGACCATAAGTTCAACAGATTGATACCTCCAATGAACACTATATCTGTGACGCCAATATAACAGTTGGACCTGTTGTTTTTTATTTTGTTGTGTTTCTTTATGTTGTTCAAAAATTCGTTTTTTTATTTTTATTATTTTTTATTTATTTTTTTCCACAAAGTTCGAGGATCATAATATTAGTAAATAAAAATGACTGTTTACAAAAAATAAAAGAAAGTGACCAAAAAAATACAGTTGGCATAGTGTTCATTGGAGGTATTGAGATAGGATAAACAATGTACCTTTATAAACACCTAATAAGTTATTTTCGTTTACTATTAAATAAATAAAAAAAATCTCAAAATTTAGAACATATAAATGTATGTTATTATCTGATGATTAATCTCCATGCACTTACTTGATCTGTGTTTGAAAGTTATTCAAATTTTAATCATAAAATCCCATTTTAATGATGAGGAATCCAAATGACAGCAGGATTGTTGATGATGCTTGCTTAAGATGGAAAATTGTAGCATACGAAGATTATCATTCATTGTCCACTGTATATTGATTTACAACTTGTAGTTTATTATAGAACTGCTTATAAACTTCCAATAGAGCTTCGAGTGTACCATTCTGTTATATTATTGTTTTATCAATCTGACATGTTATATTTGATTTACAGTTTGGATCACACTGTGGTTTGGATTAAATTTTTTAAGCTGTTAGTCATAATATTCTATCTTATTTCAAAAGATAGTAGAGTATACCATTTCAAGGTATTAAGATTACTATTGTAGCTCTACCCTAATAATTAATAGATAGAAGACCGTAATATGACAATACTTAGTACTTTTATTGCATACATAATGTTATTCAGATGGTAGATTACTGGTAGTAATTTAAAATAATATGGCAGTCTATAACTACTTGGAAGGAATCATCACATTATATTGATTGTACTAATATTGTAACAAAACAATGTACTAGAGAAGATGCCGTGAGCTGTGCGTAGCATTCTTTCATTTTTTTTCTTCTGGGAGAGAAATAGCAAATATTTACTTTTGTTAATGCAGACTTTAGTTAGGAGGCCAAATTTTACTTTATTGTTTAAGCTTCACAAGCACCATTTACATTGTTGGTTCTTCAAACTAACATATTAAACCTGAAAATGTTTTCTTCAACCTTTTATATTTTTGTTTATTAAAATATGTTTTTTAAACTTCTTCTTCATTTTCCTGTAATGTCATCAGGACTTGTCCAGCATTGCTCCAGCTGAATATTGAGACACCCAAGGATGCAGTCCTATAGCAGGCCTTGCTTTTAGAGTTCTGGTATATCTTAAATTGCTTTCTGTTGGTGCGATCTACTGGCAAGATTTTTTATTGTTTTCTTAGTGTGTAAGTCTCTATTTACCACTTGACTTCTAGCTTCACTGATGAAATGTTTGGGTTAAAATATTTAACAGTAGTTTAAATTTCCAAGTTTTAAATATTGACTTCCTTGCTCCTACAACTTATTGTTATTGAATCAGTTGTTAAATTAGTTTGTTCATGTAGTGGTTGAACGCTACATAATATGTACGTATAGTACATTGACCTTGATCGTTTTAAACAATATGTTTCAATGTTTCATCCCCTTTGTCAATTTATGTATGTACATTGTCCAAAACTCTATTGAACCAGCATTGGAAAATATTTATTTTAACATGGTAATAATCTAGATATTTAATATAATTATTTGCAATTTCAGTACACAGACTGCTATGTTTCGTATGGGGGTCTACTCTCGATCTCAGTCCGACATCCGTCCGAAACAATAACTGCCAAATAAGTAATACTTGACCAAATGAAAAGACGCGTGATGCGAATGAAGCTTCATTCTTAATACTTGTCTTTTAATTTTGTCGAATATTACCTATTTGACAGTAATTGTTTCGGACGGATGTCTGATGGAGATCGAGAGTAGACCCCCTGATATTGGATCGCAACGAGAAGTAACATTATATATTTATGTTGCCACTACACCAATAAAACTAGGGATTGTCCTGTGTGCTATGAGTAGCAGAACAACGAAATTAACAAAGAAACAATTTATAAAACTTTGTTTCCCAAATTGGTCCGGCCGGGAATTGAACCGGGACCTCCGCACCTAGCACCCACAGTACCCCGCTGGGCCACCGAGGTCGTCAAAATTACATTATTGCAAGATGTTCATGCACTCTTGCTTAAATGACCTACTTGTGGCGGATATCCACAAAGGTTATCTGCGGAACGGGCGAAAGGATTGCACTCAACCGACTTATTTGGCCTGACTGAATAATATCAGGGACACGAGCGCAACCCCGAAACTGAGGTGCACTGCGCAGCGCAAGATCGCGCGACCTCAATATCATGTACTAGGTAACGTCATGTTGTGGTTTCTGGTACCTTAGTAACGTACGCTACATTGATAAATGAAACTTGATTTTATTCGTGACGTTGGTTTATTTATATTTGCCATCAAAATGCAGTAACAGTATGTACGCATGTGTAGTGGTTGAGCCAGGCGTGTGCTCGAGCGCCTCGTGTTCCTGTTCTGCGTCGAGTTTCTATATTTACGCGGCAGTTAGTGCTCGGTTCGGTTCAGAGGGAAGTCATGACGTCGGGGACCGTCGGGCATAGCGGGCGGATTGCGTCGCGCACGCACCTTATTGTCACTGGATTCGTCGCTCGGTGTAGCGGCGCGCCGCGGGCGTCTCGCGGGTGACATAGCACGCGTTTCGCATCCGTCGGAAAAATCGCAACCACATTGCCGCACCAATGTTTTTGCGCCAGTACCGTATTCAGTGACATTACAATTGTGTGACATTTTTTGCTTGGATTACTCCCTTTTGTTTTCGACCATGGTTGCGTTCAGGTAAAATGTAACGTAAGCTTGTTTTTATGTTCCAATTCATGCTCCTTGTGGTTTAATTTGTTGTAAAGGCAAGGTAATGTCAATGTCCCTGATAGTCATTAACATGGATAATGAGACGACATACACACATCAAAAAAAGTTTGCGATCACTTCGAAAAACTGAAATCT
>NW_020654810.1:9190517-9198122 GCF_003589595.1 Hyposmocoma kahamanoa | reverse complement strand
TATAGGAGCTTATGCTATTGATCGCAAACTTTTTTTGATGTGTGTACCTCGTTGCAGGTGCAGGAGATGATGTGAAAATTTAAAATACTCGGAATTGCCTTAACGCGCAACCAAGGTTTCTCCGTGTATATTTGCGTGAAAATTTGAGACTGAGATATATATAATTTTAGTAGTTTTGACCACTATCGATCTGATACTATAGATCTGACGCAACTCGGAAAAAATCTTCTGCAGATTGAAGTATGATTCCAGCCTGACAGAGCATTTTTTGCTTCACTAAGCCTTTCACATTTCCTCCTACACCAACCACAACCCCTTTCCCATGAGACGTTACTGGATATTTCCATTCAAATTTTCTGTGGAACTTGAGACTTAAGAGATGGAGCAGCTGGACCATAAACTTATTTTTAAATTCTGAAGCTAGACCATCACTCCATTTCACATTTTGAAAATCTCTTCTTTCAACATAATTTCCAAACGATGATTAAGGAACACGAATACGGTGTCCTTATCTTTGTTATGGCAATCTGAGCAAATTAAATAAGTGGTGCATTAACCTTTACAGAAAACTGCAGTTGTAAACAGAAGACTTGAACGTGCCCAGAGTGCACTCTGAATTTCATTTTGATATTCGCAAGAAAACGACATTGCAAAATCGATTTGAAGGATTCTGTCAGAATTACTTTTTTTATCCTTCTCAAATTCGGCGCTTTGTACTCTTTTCAAATGCACATGATCGACATATTTTGGATACTCCTCCTTGACCTTAGCAAAAACTTCAGCAGTGATATCTTCATGCAGTGCCAGTTTCAGTCTTCCACTTGCATCTTTCTCCCATTGCTTCCAAACTATAGTTAGCAGCATGTTTTCTGGCAACTTGAGGTTCCGCAAATCTCGATCTCGACACGATTCACAAGTGTTTTCCCAGCAAGCTGAAGTATTTACAGAACTGCACAAAATAGCTTCCCAAAAACATGAGTCGTATCTGTCTAATTTTCAACGTCGTTAATTTTAAATTAAAGTTTTCGTGAATCTTACTTTTACATTGCTCAGTCGGAGTATCTTTCAAAAGCAGTACATTCTCTGGACGTAGTTCACAAAATTTAGAAAAGCCGAGTTTGGCGTAGGATAGTCTTGCTTGAAAATGTAGAAAGCTTCGCGTAAAAACGTCGTTAAGTAATATTTTTGCAGTTTCACCTTCTCTCCAGTTTTCCATGATGTCATCGAGTCTTTCATCGCTGGGCAAATATAAACTACCTATATCAGGACGCAAGTAAAATTGTCTTACCATCCGCTCATCATAGTCCGAGATATCCACAACATGAACTTGTTCCTTCTCTTCAGCCAACTTGATTTCAAATCGACGACAAAGGTCTTTTATTACGTAATCACGTTTTGAGGGGGAAGATGGCAGAGCCTGTACAGCTTTTCTTATAGCCTTTGACGCTGTTTATGGGCATTTGTACGGTGGTTCGGAAGGCGAATAAGCTGTCGTATTTGTCAAAACCGAAGTCGAGGCATTAGCCCGACACCGTAATTTCTACCTCTGTCTTCTCTTCTTTTCTCATTCGTATGTCCTAACAGCTTCTTGGTCCTTCTTAGACATATTCTCTTTCTTTCTTTTTTTTCAAAGCGTTGATACGATGATTATCGTTTTTTTGTTAATCTTCTTCTATCTTATAATATAAATAATCTTTTTTGTTAATCGTCTTCCTTTATTTTTTCACAATATCTTTTGTTTCAGCTGGATTTGTTTTGATCAGACATTGTATTAACGTCCGTAAACCGACAAATTCACAGTTTAAGTACAATAAGTCTTGTGCAAACTAGTTGTTTAAATATACAGATTATTACGACAAATGAAATTGCAAATGTTGGCACAATAATTAGTCACTGACAAACCCTGTTTGCTTCCAAAAAATAACCAACCAATCCACCCGCATGCAGTGAAAAAAATTATGTGAACATTACACCATCTTGTGCGGGACGACACAGGTTAGGTATGATATCTTAAGATATATTTCTAAAATTATAAGCCAAGCTTTTATCTTTTTATTTTGAATGAAGAATTTATTTTGTTTTCTATATTCACGTAACCTAAAAACATATCAAACGTTCGAAATTTAAATATTAAATTATTTTTTGTTTCTTTAAAAATTTCTAATTAAATAGCAGAGATTATGAGAAGTTCAAACGATTACAATATAAAGATGAGGGGTAAACATTTCAAGAAATGTCATTAATAAGTTAAGAATTTAGGTAGTAAGCTTGCATTTTCTACAAAAGTCACGCGTTATATATAATTGAGTAAATTTCACATTAAAGTTGCATCATTTGTCTGTCTGGTCGTGTGAGAATTGGCATTATCGTGGTGCAGATGATACGGCGTTTACGGTTATTTTAACAGAGTTTGTCAATAACTTCCGGCAAACAAATGGTCGTGTACCAATCATTATTCACGGTACAACGATTCTCCAAAGCAACTTTAGCCACTATTATTAAAAAAAGAAGCAATCACCCGCTTAGAGGCACTTTGCACGCGCGCCACTTTGGTTGGTTTCGGCTTATCTCGAAAGACCTATACGCTCGATTGCTGCTTTGTTTTGGGATCGTAACTATAAAGAAAGCACAGCTTTTTCACACCCAAATGTTTGTGTGGTATTGATTGTATTTGACTCATGCATATGCCTAAAGATGTCCGAATCTCATGGTATGTCACATGCCTGTCTGTTTTGATCATACAGCGCACAGCGTCGATGTTTTTGTTGTTCACAGCAGTGGATGGGCGACCAACACGAAATTCATCACTGAGATTCCCACGACCCCGTTTGAATTCTGCAAACCAACTATAAATAGTTGTCTTGCATGGTGTTTCATCGCCAAAAGCAGTTTGAAGCCGAGCAAAGCTCCGCTGAGCTCTTAAATTACACTTAAAGTCAAGTCGAAAATTTTCACGAGTTAAATCCATGGAGACGTAGACAACCAATTTCTAAAATGACGCCACAATGTAAAAACAAGTGACAGTCAGATGAAACAAACTGTATTCTACAACCAAAGAGTTCCATTTTCAAATGTTGTAATTACTTTTTAAATATTGTTAAAGTAAGTTGCCAGTTCCGGAAACTTATAGTGCGCCCTATGCGTTTAAAACAATAAAGAAACCAACAGTGTGGAACAATATTGAGATGTTGTATACCTTACTACATGTCTCGTGGAGAGTTGCTATAGTAATTTTGTTGAATTGAACTAAAAAACAAGGTTTGTATAAATTTAATAGCTGTCTGGATTTCTTTGTGTTATACTCATAAAAAACAAGGTGTTTTAGGTATTTTAAAGGAATGTTGTTCAGAAGGGCATTTATAATCACGGTGTATATTTAATTTGGAGAAATTGCATGACTGCATAAAGAGCAAGAAATTATGTTGATCTACATACTCATAATAATAAAATGCATATACTTTGCAAATTGCAGATAAATACAACTCAATCAGCTGAAGTAGTTTATTGTGACCTAAATTAGCTCCCATCAAGAGCGACTCGGCTACAGAGTTCAGAATCAAGTCCACGACATTGATATGTGTCCAATTGCGCGACATCTCCGTAATCAATTACCATTTTATATCGACTTTTTTATTCCCAGAACGGTTTCTTTCCTTCCTAATTACAGCGAAATGAACGATTGTTACGCTCATACGAAGATTCCTGTGAACTACACGATTAATTAACGCAATAGTGGGAGTAAACTTCAGTATTAATTAAAGTTTAAGTTCTGAGTAATTGAGTTAGGAAGGTCAACAGCATTTGCAATTTCACTAGGCGTTTATCGTTCTTTCCCGCCATCTTGGAGTTATAATCAGCTCATCGAGCCTGTCCCCACTTTCCCGCGACCGGTTCTCCGTCCACTCGGATGCCTCGGCCTCCCTTCATCCCTAGAGATTCTAATGCTATGCTCGTTTCACTTAAGATATAAGACTCCTTTTTTTAGTTATTGAACAGATCCTAGACATTTTCTATATTCGGTAACAAACAAAGCCAAGTACCAATTTCTAATTTCATTGCTCTGATTCGACGTCATTATGCACTACTGTATAGTTATGGTTTTTGTGGGAAAAATGAGGCAACGTTGATTTAAACCTAGCGTAGGTACTTATTTCGACATCTTTTCGAGTTGTTCTCGGTACTTGTGTAATGATTTTAAGATTATAATTTGTTTACCATTTTGAGCGTTTCTTCGGGACGTAGCAGGCAGAACATGGACTGAAGGTGGTGCTGGATATCAGGCTGCGGGTGCGTGCGCGCCGGCGACCGGCGCTGGTCGGCGCACCCGCGCTCCGACCCGCCCAACACCAACGCCGTGCCTTTGTTTGCGAAGTAGCACTCGTTGAGGCTGAAACAAATATTTAGATATACTTTCAGACAAAAATGGCAAATTTTCCATCATGCACGGTACACCATTGCCATACTGCTACTTACTAGTTCCCTACAGAACACGCTACAACTCGGCGTCCTTCGTTCGAGTCGCACAAAATTTCGCATGAAGTATCTACTCAGTAGTAATCATTTTTTACTCAATGTAACCGCAAAATGTATGAATGACGCCATTTTTAGTAAGTTGCGGCAATCTGTCTTGCCGTGGCGTTTAACCTCCCTTTCACCGGCAAAGGCACAGGCCTGAGCTCGATACCGCGGAGAGCCGACGCGCTGGCTGGGCCGCCGCCGTGTCGCGGACAAGCCTCGACGCTTCCACATAATAGGTTCGATTAGTCATTGGCATCCCCGATTATGACTACCAACAAACAACGATTACTTATACACTGTCTCGCGTTATCATAAATCGTCATAACAGAGTGTTACGTCCCCGTTTATCTTGTATATTTTGGCACATTAGTAATATTCGAGGAAAATGTTGATGTTTATAAATATAGTGTTCAATAATTCCAAGAATTGTGATTTACATCTGGCTCCTAGGCGGAAGATTTATTTACAATAATTAATAATTATGAATGTTTTAAAACATCGTAAATACGCTTAAAAATAGGTAGAACGGAAGATTCTCCTAAATGTAAAACCCTCAACAGGACATTTACCTATACGTCACTAGTAACGTTCAAAGGGTGTTTAAACGTAAAATTGCAAGGTGAGGTCTTCCGAAAATAGCGCTACGAAAAGCTAATGAAGTATAACTATAGAAGGGAAGAGGAGGTGTGTTTAATAATAGACCGAGAAAAAATAGAACTGAATGATAGCGTAGAAATTAGCGACGAATATCGAAATGTCGAGTTAGTTACGGCGGCAAGGGCGGTTGCTCTCAAGGTTCATTATAAATAGCGTGCGGCGAGTTGCCAAAGCGCCGTTGCCCGCCCATACTCAGCGCGATCGAGCCGTACCGCCCGCCGCCGTTCCTTGCTGACGCTTTACCTCACTTCTTTACCAAATCAGGCGCCCGACACACGCTCCGCACATGCCACATGGCACGCCAACACGCGGAGTTCGTTGTTCTATCATAACTACGCCAGACTGCTTTAAAATATACGAAGAGCGACGTAAACATCGTAGCGTCTTCGATTTACTCATTCAAATTCGAAGAGTTTCAATGATAAGAAGAAACATTTCGATTCGTTATATTTACATTAGGGAAAAGTACATCTGCGTACGCGTATATGTCGGTACCGCGGTATTTATTTTGGTTTCTTGTTTAATGCAGAAGAAGCTTACGTTTATCCACGAAGTGTTTAATAGAATAAAAATGCTCTTAAGATCATTGGCTCTAACGAAGAATGACATTAAGGTGACAATGGACAAGATCCGAAACTTCGTAGTTTGTCGTTTTCAGCCTACCGACAAGATAAGTTGACGTAGTTTACAATAGTCTGGGTTCGGTACTACTTTTGAATAGGTATTACTTGTGCTAGGAAACCCGCTCTTCTGTATTACAAAATAGGTGCAACAAGATCACATAGTCAGCAAATTATTGACTTAGCCAGAAATAAAAGAAATAGAAATGCTTTAAAAAAACGCAAAGCACAATAGTGTGAACATAGCTGTGTTACACAAGCACACGTCAAGCTTATATTACAACGGTGTTGGTTGGACAACATTTGCACGCTTCAGTTAAGCTCAGTCAGGGATGCGCGTAATTAAAGGTCAATGAGTAGGTGTAGAGCTGTTCGAACACCTTTTCTCTTTTACCATGCGTTAGGTATCTATTCATACTAGGTACACTGACGTTCTTTTAATAACATCCTATTGCACTGAGGTATATACCTGCTTGTATTACTCAAAGCCTACCATAATGCGTATTGACAACGTACTCTAACGAAAGAGGTAATCTATACCACCAATTGAATTTTAAACTTTATCACGAAACATCTTTTAAACAGTTTTGTTGCAATCTGAAAATATATTTCGTCTGGGTTTCTAGTTTTCAATAGAATGTTGTCAAATATTTGAGTAAAATATTAGGTTTTTTTTTAAATAAAAGCAAAATGCTGAAATTGTTAGTTTTTGCTAATTGTTATGATAACTTAAAAGCTTAGAGCATATAAATATAAATTATTTTGAACGTTATTGTACCTAATTTCAACGCAATTATGCTTACACTCCAATTTCGCAATTAATACTAAGTATTTAGTTCGAGGCCTCCTTTCTTGTTAAGTTAATTGCTTCCTGTATGCTAGATCTAGTCCACACTTATTACGCCTGTTTAGAATTGTAGGGAAACATTGAAAATCTTTAACTTTAAATATAATTTTATTGAAAGTAATTTACTGATGGGTTTATAACATGTAGGTAAACGTAATGACACGAAAGATTGATTCGACTTAAATGATTGATACAAAACTAACAGTTTTGATTAAAAAATAATTTTCAGTGTTTTTTCATTATCTAGGACTACATTACAAGATAGCGTACCAAACACCAATCGGTGTTCAATTTTATAATCTAGTTTAGAAATGCAAAAGCATCGTCACTGTGTTTACGGAATTACTGATAAGCGTGAATCGCCCACGCCTCAAAAATCCATTACTTTAATAAAACAACACGTCCCGAGTCCCTTGCTTGTTTGATATTACTTAGAAGAAAATTAATACATGAATGTTTATAAACTTCATTGTACGTACTAATAGAACATACAACATGACTGCACAGAACGAATGTTTAATTTCTTGTACAATTTAACTCAAGGTACGAAATGTGCACGTGTATTTTGTATTTTTTAAAGTGCAGTAATTAGCCTTGCTCCTCAAAATATAATACATTCAGTAATGAAGCAGCAATAGTTGTAGTTCAACAGTTACACACATCAAAAAAAGTTTGCGATCAACAGCATAAGCTCCTATAATTCTTTAAATGTAACTTTATCAAGAAAAATCTATGTTGTATGCTTTCTTTAAATAGGAATACCCTGTTTGAAATTAAAATATAAAAGTATTTTTTATTATTTATTTTAAAAAATTGAGCCATTAATCATAGTGTAATAGTGATAGAAATTTCACAGAAAGGAAAAGACTGTTTAATTAAACTTAAACAACAATTTATTATTAAAAGGTGTGAATTTAATATAAAATAACTCCTCCCCTGGCTCGAATACATGCGAAGATCCTC
>NW_020654810.1:9105493-9190507 GCF_003589595.1 Hyposmocoma kahamanoa | reverse complement strand
GATTTCAGTTTTTCGAAGTGATCGCAAACTTTTTTTGATGTGTGTACGCGCTAAAAGACACGCTCTATGTGACCAAGTTAAAATTTTTAATTTGTAATTAAACTTATGTCCTAAATTCACCTAAATATAATATTTCTATATGAACAAGTTAAACATTTATGTTGAAATCTAATACTTAATTTTGTCCTCGACCCGCACGTGACAAAGCTGTCCCGCACTAGACAAGTCGAAGTTTTTTTTATAATATATTAATTATTGATGATATTTGTTTTGTGTTCTTTCTCATGTACTCCTTAATGTTCCCTTTATTTGTCATAAGCCAACCTTTGAGTTATTCTATTCCAATTCGCAAATTCTTTTTTAATAAGCTACAAAGAAAAGCTAGTGTTGTTTCGATGTCCCATGTGCACAAGACTGAATTTAAAACGATCATAAATGTCTAATGGAATGATTTTCCCAGAAAAACAGGGTATTAAGTTATGAGCAATGGTGATATTGTAAAGAAGTAGAAAACTTTTATTAGATTTGTTCGTTCATAAAAAAATTGTTGGCGTTTAAACAATTTAACTGTCATACGAATGTCCCGCACGCGACTGTGGAATGCTCCTGAAGGTGAACAACGCTGACCTTATGACCCATCCCGCGTACAGTCCCGACCTGGCACCTTGTGACTTTTAATTTATTTCCAAAAATTAAGAACCAGTTACGCGGTCAACGATTTTCGTCACCTGAAGAGGCTGTCGAAGAGTATGACAAATATGTTTCAAAGATTGTCACGGAGGAGATTGTCACGGATAAATGTTTTCAAAATTTGTTCATTCGTATGAAAGAGTGCATTAACGCTAAAGGAGAATGTTTTGAGAAGCAATAAATTCATTTCTGACAATTTATAGTATTTTTTTCTTATTCATTCCGGAAACTTATAGTGCGCCTCACGTAGTATTTTGAACACTGCACCCTCATTATGACTTTACCCGTTTGTGATAAATAGTACCGCACATACAAAATTACTGTATTTCTTAGTGCCGGAGTGCTTAAATAGTTCACTGTAAATAATTGAATAGTGTTAGTACGTAGTTAATAAATAATTGAATAGTGTTGGTACGTAGTTGATATTTCTCTATGGAGAAGCAATAGGCGGCAACTATAGCGTAAAATGAAGTAAACGCAATAATGTTTGTATTTAGCATTTTAATTAGTCAAATTGTACCTCTTTCAGATACTATATTACTTTAATAATATGTTTGAGCAAGAAGTTTATAAGTTATTCTTCAACAAAAATCAGTAAAAAGGAACTACGTCAAAACGCGTATGCGATGTTTTCACTCTTAAGGCGACGCGATAACGAAACGTGTTACCCCATGGCCCCATACTATCATATTCTGATATTCAATTTTACGGTAAACGCCGTTACTGGCCCTGAACGGGTTAAGCACTAAAAAGTACTTAATGTACACCTTCTTAAGTGCTCCACATTACGGAGATGCGCTTATATTTTAGTTCTACAATTAATCTCAACAGTTTGCTAACAAAATCCATCTGTCCAGGCGGTGAAATTGGAGAGCGCTCACGTGGGTCGCACGAGGTACTTGGTGGTGGTATGTCGCAGCAACGAAGCAGCACTTCTTGGCATCGACTGCAACCACCAAACCACTGTCGGCCTGGCACTCCGCGTGCTCGCAGATACTTCTATCAAGCTCGACGGCGATGGGTAACGTCACTGTCTTCTACAAACTCTACTAGCGCGGCAGTTGACCATACGAGGCAGTAAGAGATAATGTTTATAAGAATTGAAATTTTTTCTAACAATAACTTTCGATGACAAATACTCATTTTTGAATTTCGCGATTTTTAACCATCGTGATATTCATATATTTTTTTGTGAAATAACTCCACTAGTTTGATACAATTACACAGAACTTGAACCTGCATCCACGTTGTACCGTAAAGTCGCTCTGCCAACTGCTACAGGTCGACGAAATTCTTCTATGTTTGTGTCTTCTATCTTTGTATTGAGTTTTTATAGAGATTTTTGAAACTGATGATTTGGGAAATGATTTGTGTTATTAAACTACGTAATTTTTACGCCATCGTTATTTTAATGACACAGGATTTATTAAGCGACTATCCTTCGACTATCCTTGGACATGAATATTTACAATGTAATTAAATTAGTAATTACCCCTTTTAATGTGAAAGTGTCAGATGCAACAGTTTTTATCTAATAATTTATGCATAAGGTTAGGTGATACCAAAAGCAAATTTCATACAAAGTGATTTTATTGGTGAGTTCTTAATGGGAGGTACTATGTTAGATAAGATGGTAACTATTTTTTTTCTTTTACGGTCGACGAAATTATTTGTATCTAATCTCCCTACCGCAAAAGATGATAATCTGCGGTTTGGTACCTAACGTACTTTTCGGGTACTGTCCTCGAAAGGGTTTTAAAACAACTTCTCATACAGTCTTGGTTCAACACTCTTAATGTGAATCAGAAGTGCCTTTTTGTATTAACTTAAATTAAAATACTTTTTCGAGTCTAAATCGCGTATATTTGTTATTTTCAAACAAACCAACTGACTGACTCGGTCAGGGACTATGGGTCCCAAAAAAGAGCGGGAAACTTTGGTTTATTAAAAAAAAACATGTAAATTTTTATTGAATTGATATTCAATTATTTTTATGTGAAATTACTCCACTAGTTTGTTATAATTATTAATACATTGTTTTTTTAATAATTAAAAAAAATGTACTTATACGCGATTTAGATCCGAAAAAAATGTTTCATTTCCATTGTACAGCAATGGCTAAAACCTTAGAACCCAATAATTATTCAATTAAATTTAGATTTTATCATTTTAAAACACGCTGTTCCAATCATCACCAACAACCCATTCATACGTACCACTGTTGGGCACGGGTCTCCTCTTAAACGAGAGTTTAGACAATAGTCCGTCACGCTGGCCCTATGCGGGTTGGGGACTTCAAATACGTTTTCCGAGGGCTGTGAACCTTCTTCGACGTCACTTCTTCATCACGATCTTTTCCTTCACTGGAAAGCCCATGGTAAATTTCAAATTAAGTTTCGCATATACATTCCGAGAAACTTATAGGCGCGAGCCCGGATTCGAACCCACAAGGCCTCTGCTTGAGAGGCGGTAGGTCAAGCCATTAGGCTACCACGGCGGTTCCAATAGATTATCCATATCTATCGACAAGGACTTGCATTTATGTATCAGGGACAGATCCATACTCGACAGCTAACCATAATAGCGAGAAGCCATTTTGCACAGTGGACGCTTTGAGTAAGCTAAGAACAATAACTAATTAAGGATTCATTGTCCGCAGAGGGTTCAGCGTCTGTGTGTGCAATCAGCAACACATATTCAAGCCGGTGTCTGTTCAGGCCATGTGGTGAGTTATCAATACTAATAATGATTACGGTATATTTGTAAGCAAGCTTCGACAAGGTGTCGATAATAAAAGCGGTAATTGTAATCATTGGTGTCGATGTCAACTAATTTTTCACTAATATTATATACAAATGCGAAACAGTTATAGGATTATGGGTGAAATGACGTTGTCATAAACGGCTGGACATTTAAAATGCCCAATACATTGTGTATTAAATTAAGGGCGGTAAATAAGGAATTACGAACGAGGCTCTGTTAGAAGCCCGAAGTCGACTGAGGGGTAATTCCCGTAAAGCCCGTGAAACATCCAATGTTTTTCATCACACACGTAAATAGTATATTTGTATGCAGGTTAGCTTGACTGTAATGCATAAAATCCTCGGGCCTTTTTTCTTCTCATTACGGCCATGGTCGGTAAGTTGTTTTGAAATAGGGTTCGGGGTGAAATGACATTGTCATAGACAATTGCTCTGACTCGAGAATTGAAATGCACTAAGTTGTTTTGAAAAAAGGTATTGGGTGAAATAACATTGTCATAGACCGTTCCACCGGTCCCCGGTTCCTCTGGCTTGAGAATTGAAATGCTCGAAATTGTTTTGCAATAGGGTTCGGGGTGAAATGACACAATAAATTAGTCTCACGAGCCATACATTAAGAAAAAAAAAGTTTCTATAAATAATAATGCCAGACGACCACAACAATTACCTAATCTCAAACTAGAGAAGTCCCTATGGTACGAGTACCAGAGCAACGGAATTCACTCCGGGGCATTAGCCACAACACCCAGAGATTTATCCTACCGGGACCTCCTGTTTCAGCGTTTGCACTGTGAAACCGTTGGTCGACAAACTTTCTAAAAATAAGTTTGAATATCGAAAACGCGAGTTTTTTATTTCGTAACGGTGCGCTATATATTAATTATTTAATAATTAATGTATTCTAATTAAAAAAAATAGGCTTCGAGGTCCAATTGCGGAAACCAGCTCATTATCTCATACAATACCATACCACTAAATATATCTATTCTTTGCTCTCTTTATTCATATTTAAATGGAATAAAATGGAACTGTACACAGGTCATAGGAATATTCCATATTAATACCAACTTCCTGTAACTTTATCAACCTACATTAAATACTGTCCTGGTTCTGAGTACGAACATTTTCCTTATTGTACCACTGAATTGAAGACAAAGTAGTTAGTCACTAATTACCTAAACGTAGCTTTCGAGTTTCTTTTGTTCATACGCTTCCGTGCCTTATTTGTTTTGCTTTGCCTTATTTGGTGCGTCCATTTGTTGCCACATTAGAACTTACTTCACTAAGTATAGAATTATAGAAACTCAGATACTTTTTATAAATTTGTTTGTTGTTTTGATCAGTAAAACCTTGGTTATTTTGAATTATGAAAGGCTAAATATTTGCAACATTGAGTAGATTCTTGGCAGACATCGTTACCGGAAAATGTCCGTAGGAAAATGGGTAATAAAATTGCTCTTTAATAGATTAAACTATTTACTTTAAATTTCTATCGTACGGTAGTTTGTACACATGTATCACGTCCTTCAAAACTTCGTCTTTCAAAGCATCCCTGACCTTCGATCAAGAATATTGCCGCTGTTAGTTGAAAGTATGTGACATTTAAAAAAAAATGTTTTGTATACTGCCGTGATCAGTAAAAAAGGCCGATCTGTCATATTTTTTTACTAGGTGGTGAAGTTACCACAAAAGAAAAGTTGATATTTTTTCAATTTCATTTGTTTGAATATTTTTCTTGGTTATGAGTTTTTGACACAAGCGCACTTTAACAAACGACGGCAGTACAATTTGATCGAAGTCCCTGACTGTTAGTTTTTATTATTCGTTAATATTAAGAAATACTCTACAGAGTTCTCTACCAGTGAGATTTAAATCGATTGATACAGTACAAACATTCAAAATAGTTATTATATTATTTGTTTTTGCGGGAAACTAATAATATAATAATAATATTAAATTTACGTCGAGGTCCAAGTATCCCAAAGGGGTCTGTGGTAAGTAGAAAATATTTTAAAGGTGAAAAAGAATTGCCGAGGCTCCGCAAAATGATCGAAAGTATTCATAAAAAAAAAATTAAAAGCGATGTTACCGTGAGACCACGCGGCACCGACGTAATCGGCGCGGTACGGCCGTAATTGGTCATACAAACTTTTAGTATTTTTAGTAGGTTTTAAGTTAATTGACTTGGCGGTTCATGAATAGGTTTTTTGTTATCGTAAGTGGGTCCATGAGCGAAATAAGTCTAGGAAAGCACTGCCCACGGGAGAAGCGACAGTCTAAAATAGATATCGAATAATAATAATGTGGCAGATAACCACACCAATTGCCTGGTCTCAAACTAGGGAATTCTCTATAATATGAGTGCTAGACCAACGAAATTGCTTCCAGGGGCATAACCCAGAATATTCAACCACAACCAATTTTGAAAAGTTAATTTCTCAAATTGATCCTATTGAGAATCGATCCTAAAATATTTTTATCCAGTGTTCGCACTGCAAACCGTTAGGCCACCGAATTCGTCATAATAAACAAAACTAAGTAAAAAGCTAGTAGACAAAACGAAGTAAAACAGCAGGCTACTTGATCGATAAAAATTGCACGCGTGTATTTTCCGCTGGTATTTTTTACACAACTGATAATAATATCTCCAGTCTTTAATTTTTCTTAAGTAATCTATAATACGGGGTGAAAAATTATAAACCATACCGTGATAAGAAACCTTTAACAGGTATTATGTTTTTTTTTCGATATTCAGGTCAGCGCTGCAAACTCTACACCGCGCGAGTGCAAAGGCCCGCGAGCTGAATCACTTCGCCGGTGGGTCGTCACACGCGTGGTGCGCTTACTACGAGAGCCATGTGGACTCCGACCGCTCCTGCCTTAACGAGTGGCATGCTATGGATAGCTTGGAGTCTCGACGTCCACCATCGCCGGATTCTTTGCGACTGAAGTAAATTTATTACTGGTTTTTAATCCAATGGTTCATTAAATAGGGTATCTGTAGCGACTAAGCCTACCAACGATAATAAATCAACCCTCTTATGTACTATATCGCAAGTTACAAAAATAGGTAATAATGTACATTTTTTTTGATAAGTCACTATTTTTATGCTCATCGAAAAAAATATGAAAAATATGAGTATTGTACGACCTCTATACAATCGTAGGTCTCCTCCGAACCCCTCATGATCTAACTTGTACAGAGACCTTAAAAGCATATATCAAAATTCATTGCAATACTCCTATAACCGCAGGTGTTATGCTCGTTGTAGGCCTTTAAAACGCTACCCTATAAAGTTGGGAATTTGAGCTTACGATTCTTTACATAGAAAGACTTGAATTAAACATGTCATGGCTGTTGTGAATATTGGTGAATATCAGCATCCGCATACGCGGGTATAAATTAAAATATCCTCATCCATATCAGCCTCCGCATTTATTGATGCTGATATTCATTGCAGATATTCGCGCCGCGACATTAATTTACAAACCATCCAGAAACAGACTGCAAGCCAAAAACGTATCTAAGCCGTCGTTCTTACCTTTGACGACATTTCAATAAGTGTAGCAAGTCAGGCTGATGATTTTATGCAGGTTGATTTTTTTTTCTATAACAATAGTCACAAAAATCAAAATCATTGAAAAAGCTTTTTCATGTAGAGTCAATCTGTACATAGGATAAAGATCGTACATAATTCACGATACACAGGATAAAGATCGTACATAATTCACGATATTTAAAAAATAGATAAAATCAGCATCTGCTAATGTTAGAGTAAAACAGTTATCATCTGAGGTATTCTCTCCTAAGGTGGGCTTTATTCGTTTGTATAAAAAAAATAACAAGATAAATACAACACACTTTCCCTCTATTTATTATGAGCAATTCAGCCTTCAATGGTCTATAGAATCTGTTTCGATATATCGCTTAATTTCATCTCGACAAGTGAGTTGCAACACTGTTCTATTCCGAGAAGAAAAAAACAAGCATAAATTACAAATAGCTATGTTGTAATGTGATTGATTTCGTTTAGTATTTGTAGGTTAGTGTAAAATTTATAATAAGCAACGCTTCGTTGGCGTCATAAAACACAACCCAGCAGAACCTTATTCCGCGAAGCTTATTTTAAAATTTGTAAAATCTATGAAAATAACTCCCAAAGGGAAGGATGGGTTTTTAAGAAAAGTACTCCTGGAGTTATCCTTAGTGTCTCGTCCATCTATTATATAATATATATATATATATATATAAACAAGCTGTGCGTCTGATGGTAAGCTACACGCCTGTCCATAAGAGTTGCACTGCCACTCAGACCTTTAAATCGCAAAATATCTGAGGGCACTGCCACTGCGCCCGTCACCCTGAGATATAAGTTGACAAGTCCCATGTGCCTGTAATTTCACCCACCCTTACCCTTCAAAACCGGAACACAGTGATGCTAACGTTACTGTTACGGCGGCAGAACCAATTTAAAACAGTTCGTTTTCAAATAGGTCCTACCTGGAGTCGAATCCGAGGACCTCTTCATCAAGCGTCCACAGTAGAAAAAGTTAGGCCACCGAGGTCGTCTATATTTATCGTCTGCAGTTGTAACAATGCAATACAACCTTAATTAAGAAACGATATCTATAATTCATTCGAAACTCACTGAAAAAAGGAAGTCGATTAATTACGTGTTAATTACATTATATGCTGTAACAGTGTGCAGGAACTGAATAACTTACAGTACAACACGCATATTGGTGCCTAGACCTCGTTTCGTGGCCTCGAAAAGGATCGAACGAGCCAATACGTTAATTATGCTTGATTAGTTGCATGCTAAGTGCAGGGCAAAAATGTTATACTATACTACATTTGAAGTTTAAATTGAGATTTTGCATGCTTTTTGATGCACCTTTATTTGAGAAGTTGGGTGTTTTAGAAACCACATGACATTGTTATCTCTTATTTTCATAAACTAGTTAAGCTGTAACAATATTTATGATATGCAACTTCGTAGCTACTCACTATATGGCGTCAATCGTAGACATTGGACTATAGCTTGTGAGTCACATAAAGCTTTGTTTTGTGTTTTATACTAAAGCGTAATTTATATTAAAGACGTAAAGATGAGTTGATTAGTTATAGCAATCACCCATTGTGAGAGCGTGACGCGTAGTATTGGTATTGGTGGATTGGGTAGCGTGCGTATTGAGTCTTATTCCCCTAGTGCACTTTACATACAAGAGTCATTATTTGAATCCGCTTTCTGTGAAACGGAAGGATCTTTATTGGCGAAGAGCCAATTCAGTTTTATAAACGTCGTGATGATAGATGGTTCTAACAAAATTTATGTTTGTAACAGGCCAAGAGAACGGGACGAGACGGAGCGGGTGATTCGCTTCACGCTCAAGGAAATCATGATGAGCGTCGACTTAGACGAGGTGACCAGTAAAGTGATTCGTGGACGGCTGGAGGACGAACTAGATATGGACCTCGCGGAGTACAAGTCCTTCATTGACCATGAGATGCTCACAATACTGGGACAGATGGACGCCCCCACAGAGATTTTCGACCACGTCTACCTCGGCTCCGAATGGAACGCTAGCAATTTAGAGGAATTACAACGGAATGGGTATGTATATTCTTACGCTATCTAGTGCTTTTATAAATAATCAATTTTATTATAAGAAACGAGATTGGCTTACAGTAGACAGACAAATATTTCATTAATATTTGTTATTTGTTTCCTATTTTCAGGGTTAGACACATACTGAACGTGACGAGAGAGATAGACAACTTCTTTCCCGGCATGTTTGACTATCTGAACATAAGAGTTTATGATGATGACAAGACTGATCTACTAAAACATTGGGATAATACATTTAAGTACATAAACAAGGCCCGAAACGAAGGCTCCAAAGTTCTCGTCCATTGCAAAATGGGTATCAGCAGGTCGGCGTCTGTCGTGATAGCGTACGCTATGAAGGCATTTAATTGGAATTTCGACAAAGCTCTCAAATACGTCAAGACAAAAAGAAGCTGTATCAAACCTAACACAAATTTTCTCAGTCAGCTCGAGACCTACCAGGGTATATTGGATGCCATGAAAAACAAAGAAAAGCTGCAAAGATCTAAATCTGAGACCAATCTTAAAACACCTAAAACAGTTTCGAAAACCGAAAGCAAAGTGACAGACCCGACTCCTCTAGTCCTCGCTTTAACAGGCTCATATTCGGGCCGACCGCGCTCCTGGTCACCAGATACCAAACTTGCGTCGGAACTGCTACCTCCAACTTCTGTGTCACTCGAAAACTTGGCATCCGAAACTCGCCACATGCTCATGCCGTGTGCCAACGGCAGCTACAGTGTCTCGCCCAACCAGATAATTAGGCTCAAGGAAGAGGGAGCTCCGTCAGTCAAACATATAGTGAATGAAATAGAGAATGCATCGTCAGGGGAAAGAAGAGACTTTAGAAGGTACCAGAGATTAAATTTTGGAACTCAACTAGTTCCCAATGAGACACCTAGCAACAGGTCATCAGATGCGTCTATGGGCTCAAGTACGCAATCGGAGACATTGGGCAAGCCTCCGCAAGTCTCACCATCCAGAAATTCAAATCAAAAATGTCCTCATCCCAATTTTGAAGCGAACAAAATTCACACTTGGGACCCCGGGGAAGCGACATGGCCTAAAGGCGAAGATAACAGGAATATTAATGACAGTGACAATATAGTGAAAAGTGATAGTGGTATTATAGACGTAAAAACGAAAATAAATGACGCTTTATATAATTCCGTAGACCGCAATTTAGACAGTGACGAGAGGCGACCGAACGATGAGGATCTTCCACCGCCGAGCCGGCAGAGTTCGTGGAGCTCGTTCGACAGCGCCGTCGTTCCCGATTTGTCGCGGCACTCCTCCTGGGGCTCGTACGACACGCGAGCCACCCGCGTCGCACGGGACGACGCGGCCAAGCGCCGCGAGGTCAAGGAACGCAGCGACGAACGCGCGCCGCGGAAGGACGACGAGAAGTGCGACGCGCAGCGGCTCGCCCCCGAGCTCGGCATCATAAGTGAGCACACCGAACGCAAAGGCGGGCGGCGAAAGGTTGACCGCACTCCGGCCGACATATCGGATAACGAACGCAAATTCAACGAAACGTGTGCCATATTGAAGGAGCTCGCCAACGCAGCGGCGCGCATGGAACGCACGCGCGGCCGCGGCGCTTCCACGTGGAGCGGGCGCCTGTCGGCGTCGGCGCCGGCCGACACGTGGCTGCGCGCCGGCCCGCGCCGTCGCCGCCTGGCCGCCGCCTCCCACGGCGACCTGCCGCGCGCCGCCGCCCCGGTGGCTCCCCCGGCCTCGCCCGTGTCCGCGGCCGGCCTCGTCAGCAACCTGAAAAAGGAGTTCGAGGCCCGCCTGGAAGGCGACATGGCCCGACGGCCGCAGGCGCGCACCAGGGTGCCCGTTGCGGGGGACGCTCGCGAGCGACCGCCCTCGTCGCCGCCTGCCGGAGAAGACCTGTCCGTCAAAGTGTTGGTCGACCGGTACGACCAGCCGGGCCGCGCGCGCAGCGAGTCGAGCTGCGAGCCGCGGGCCAAGGCGCCGCACGAGTCGGTGTCGAAGAAGTCCCGCCTGGCCGAGGAGGGCCGGCGCGGCGCCGCGCTGCGTAACTCGTTCTGCGGCGCCGTGCGCGGCGAGCGGCCGCCCGTCGCGCCCACCGTGGTCTCCGCCCCCATCGACTATCCCAACGTGGTAGTTTCAACTGTGATGTCGAAAGCTCAAAATAAGAAACAATTGCAACACGGAAAGACCCATCCGTTGACGAGGCTCAACTTGAATCGGTCGAATAATCGATGTTCAAATCCTGTATATAATACTATGTAGAAGTATTTATGTTTTTATTTATTATGAATTCTTGCCAAACTCGATATTTTATCTTCTAGAGTTTTATATAAATTTACAAATCACAGTGTATTTGTCTATCACGTAAAATATATTAAGCGGCTGTTTGTGCGTAGAGAAATGTTAAAAGAGAGAATAAATTCAATACAACAGATGTACAACTTTTGTGCGCCTTTTTATTTTGTGGTAAATGAAAGATAGATTAAATGATTTCAAATATATATTATTTTAAATATAGAGATATATATAATATTGTGTATATGGTGATTTATTGATGAGTTCATCCGAAGTCAACGGTCTCGAGGCGCTTGCCGGCGACGAAGACTACGCGCGGAACGCTTTGCAGCTCGCTGATTCGCTTATAGGTTTCTGGCACCTTGGGTGGTTTCCGCCTTACTGTGCCGAAGTCAAAAGCGTACACCTCTCCTGGATTATTACGAATCGAGGCTTCTGTCTGCAACACACATTTAATTTTGTTAAAGAATTACATAGGTACTTGTGTACATCTTTAGGAACCGTGTCGGATGTTTTGAACTTACAATCTTTAAATCTACATCCACGACACGAATAATGTTGCTGTCGGAACCACCGCATACTAAAAGGTTGGTCTGCGGCACAAACTTGCCGCAATAGAGCTTGGACATATGGTTATCAGGAACGATAGAGTCTATCAACTTGCAAGACCCGTAGTCCCATATCTGGATTGAATCTTTTTCTTGCCAAGAACACGTTAATATCTGCAAACATCACTCTTTGTACACTCATAAAACATCAATGAATTGTAAGGCTAAATATTAATAATATAATTTTAATTTTTCACTTTATTCCATTTTGTAAATCCATTGTGCTTATGTAAAACAAAACAAGTGACACCGATAACACAAGATACGTGGAACTATTCCATTTAATTTCACTGAACAAATTCCTTATATGAAAAGCGATTTAGATCCAGTACAAGTTTGGTTACTATAGAAATAGACAAGAATAAAATAAAATTTAAAAAATTTACTTAATTCTTCGCCTCAAAGCAGTTGTTTTTAACCAACTTTAAAAAGGAGAAGGCTCTCAATGCGCCTGTATTTTTTTTGCGTGTATGTTACTCGATTACTCTGATAGTTGTGAAGTGATTTCCATGATTCTTTTTTTGTTGAAAAGAGGATGCTTCAGCAGTGGTCCCATTCAAATTTTAAAATATATTCCACCTTTATGGTCTATCCACACATATCCGGGACGTGGGCGGGCCGTGCTCCGTCAGGGGCTCAAAAAAATTTCGTTGCGTATATTTTGTATGAACTCGTTCACACAAATGTCCATGTCCGGGCCGGCGCCGAGACGGGTCTGTAGTTCATACAAACTAGCACGCCTCGGGCACGGCCCTGATGTGTGTGGACAGTCCTTTAGGGGGGGGGGGGCAAATTAGAGGATGAAAAATTTTAGTATTGCATTTCATCCACTTGCCGTTAATCGATTTCAATAAAACTTGGCACATAGATGCAAATTCCAATTAAAGTAAAATTTGTGGTGACCTAGAGCTGGTCTGATGGTGGAACTTCTTTATGCTCAGGCAACACAGGATATACGAGTTCATTATGAACCACACGCCACACGTTTCAGTGCGGCAGGGTTTATGAACCCTACATTTAATTACAATTTATAAACTCGTACATTTCATAAATTCCCGCGTCTGGAACGCTTCTGCGGACGCTTCTGTGTGGCCTGAGCATAATAGTGCACAGCCGCTACCTAGTGTTAGTTTTGACGAAGTCTTCCATATCATGCGTTTCAGTTATCGTTGAGGAGGCCAGGTTAACGAACACAGCGAAAGCGGAGCTAACTTTTAATGTCAGTTTTTTTTTAGTAAAACAGGTATGATTATTATTCTCTGATTGACTCGTGTGATGCTAATATGACCTGTCAGCCGCTCTGTCTATTCTAATACTAATAAAGGTATTACTGGATACTAAGAAAACGCGAATACATAAACTCAAAAATTCGCCACGTCAAATCCTTAGTAGCGGTACCTTTTGATTCGCGTCTGAATACAATCTCCCGATATAAACGTTAGTGGCGAGTTGTTAGATAAGTGACGAGCCACCCTTCACGTACTCGCTACTCACGCGAATGTGTATAATGAGGTAAATAAAACTACAAAGATGCCACTATCTAAATTGCCAAAAGTACCTAAGTACATACCAATTTTTCATAACTTATCATTCGGAACTAGGCAATCGGTACATGATTGATAACGGACTATTCAAAAATAAACCCTCATACCTGTCTTCCAGGCTTATCAAAGTCCAAGCCTTCCCCACACATATGAATCCCCTTAAAGTGCTTCGTTGCAAACGGCTGTCTGTCATCCCAACACATTACCGTGTCATCCCAACCCCCTGATATCAATTCATGGTGCGATTTAGGGTTAAAAGCGCAAGCATATACCCTTGAAACATGTCCATCTACTGGTTCTTTTGTAGAGCTGAAATAAACTTATGATGAGCCATCTAGCACCGAAGGTAATAACTATTAAGGAACCTGTGACCGAAGACTGTAAATCGAGAAAATACTATATCCACAATCATCCCATTTTCAGGCACGAGACAAAAATGTTCTTTATTACCCATTACGTACGTAACTGCGTGTTGAGACGTATTTTGAGGTTTCCTTTCTTATTTTCCTATAGCTTCCCTATAGCAATGTTTAAATAATATTGCAAGTTACAAAAATAAACGCTTGTGTAAAAAACTTGGCTTTGAAAAAATTCTTTGAGTATGTTACATAACCCTATATCACAGATGAGTTGTACCTTCCTTAACTAGGTTAGATTATGATTTTGCCAACACATAGGTATGTACATATATGTCTTTATATTTTCACATATGTACATACGAAGGAGATTCTGTAACTGTTTGTAATTTATAGATACACGTCTTATCTCGCTATCTACAAACCGAATTTTCCATTGATAATTGATATGAAAATAAATAGGTACCTACTACCTAAGCATTTTCATAAGCTGGAAAAAAGTCATCAGCAGTTATTATCTAGTAGGTACTAATATAGATTACCTGCCGTAAAAAGCCCTTTCTTGCGTCTGCGCTTCCTCGTCGTACATATTGAGTTTACAGTCATCACCGTAAGTCACGAATTTAGGATTTCGCGGGTGATACGATAAACCCAAGGTTTGCCGCTTTTCTCTTATAGTGTATAGGCACGTGTCGTATTTATATTTCCAGCATTTGACACAGCCGTTTACGTCTAAAACGTTCATCATTAAGAGGCAATTTAATACATTAATGTCTAGCTTGCAGAATAATACTACTAAACACTTGTAGATTGAAATAGCAGAATTATTTGCAATCGCCAACTCCCCGGCCATATGTTGCAAAATTAGGTAAATCCTACTTGTAAAGGTGTACGGAGTGGGCTATCAAATCTTAGACTTATGTGTTAGTTACTAAGTATCACTAACAAGAAGCCAATATAGTATTGGTGATAGGGTGAGCTTTGCCAACAGGACGATGTTTGATTGCGGTGACGGGACCCGGGTAGGCTCGACACTCTTCGTCTATTAAAGTTTGGCGGCATTTTCCTGTACTACATTCAAACACTCTGATGACACCATCCGTAAATCCCGCAGCTACATAGTGGGTATCTTCTGTATATTTACAACACATTATTTCCTTGTTTGTGTCTCTGTAACACATTATATTATTATTTTACCAACAATGTGGACTCTCGTTTGGTGTTCGGCAACGAAGAGAATCACCAACATCTCTCAATCAATCTATAAATCATTAATCTTTTCGCAGTTGTAGTAGAGAGCAATTGGAAGTTATTTCCGGAGATGGCTAGTGGTGGTCCTTTTAGCTAGTAGGTATATATAATATCAGCTTTGCAGGCGAACTAAAGTTTTTGATACAGCCCAATCGAATGGTATTTATACTTGCCACTTTATGTTATAATGGGCAAACTGACGAACGTTGTGGTTAATTTTTAATATTCTTGAGTGGCTACTTCGACTTGGAAATACCCTATTACAGACCCTATAGACAGATCGATAATTTCGTTGGAAGCCAGCAGCTGTAGGACCGGACAAAGTTTTTTTTAAAAAACGGAAAGTCTAGCAGTGGACAGCCAAAGGTTTACTGCGATCGCTAACAACCAATTCTCGTAGCTTTTAAGTAAAAAAAGACTAACGTAAGTTATATAGAAAATTATTTACATTGTGGACATCAAGTTCACGTCTCCCGTGTAGATCGGACCTTGATGGTCGCTACGCTGCGATCGACTTTCTAGAGCAGGTGTATTTGTATGGACGACGGTATTTTCTTTATGCTGGTGATGACTTTGGACACGGTCAAGCTGTTTAGTTATAAGTGTGCCTGCAACGGCAACGGTTTTTCGAGCAGCTCTTTGACTACTTGCAGCCATTGGTCCCGCCTGTGTTAAACGTTGTGGTTCTGTTCTAGAATACTGGAGTTCTGGAGTTTCTTGCTTCTGCAATCTCTGTATGGACTTCTGTCCTTCCAAATGACGATTTATTTGAGACTTCTGTCTTTCTGAATTACTTTGCTCTGTGTTCGATTTTTGAGACCCTAAGCCCTTTCGATGATTCATAATATATCATTATTGTACATACCTACGTCAATACCAAAATTATAAAATACTGTATGTAAATAATTACGCTCTGTATTAATATGTAAGTATAAAGTTGCAACACAAAATTTTTAGCAAATATATTTGATTTTTTGAAAAGTAAACAATACGTGTAATTTCCATTTAGATCATAGATTCATATTATTCAAGCATGACTTTATTAAAACTTTTTTCGTTTATTACTCTATAAAAAACTTCCTACCATGAGCAATATGTTCTGAAATTCAAGAACTTTTTTATTTACGTAGGTTCTAGGCCATTTGCTTTCATTCTCATAATATTATTATTAGGATTATGCCTTTGTATGCCTTAAAGGATTATGTAGCTACATCTTATTCACCGGCAACTCCTGAAAGTATGAGAGACATGTTTTTGTTTGAACAAGTGAGCTGTTCTATACACCGTTCATTACTCTTCTACAGGGTTATAACTAGTGATGCAACAGACCTCTGCTTCTGTATCTGCAACCGCGAAAGTTCCGCACGCTTTTTCACATCTGCTTCCGCAACTTTAATTGGAAGTGTACAATTTTGGCGGCGGATCAGGCGCTATCACTATTTGCTTGGCAGTGGGACGCTCGGTTTTTAGCAGTTTCATGTTAAGGGAAGTATTTATGAAACCAGAAACAAGCCCTGTTTAGAACAATTTCGTAGAGATTTTATAGTGTTTACACTTCGGCTTCCGCATCCGCTAACATTTTCTTTTAACATCTATTTCCGTTATAACACTTTCGTTGCATCACTAGTTAGTATAACCGACACCTAAAATTGGTATGTATTTCAAAGAAAACTTAAATTACCTATTAAAAACCTTGGGGAAGTTTCGTCCACCTAGATGGCAAGAAATGAAACAAAACTGCAACGCTAAATAAATTTTATTTCATGAATTCATGTCAATAGATATTCGGTATTCACACTCAAAGTTGCTTAAATGATAATGTCCAATCTGTTAATAAGTATTTAGTAGAATTTTAGTATCACGGAGCAGTGTAAGATGTATGATGGATGTGCACGAGCATCATTTGCAGGTGCCAGTTCTTTTAAACATTTATGTATGTACAGTTTTACAGTAACTAGCTATGTAGCGTCATGGCTGTTTTCGTTTCAAAACATTATCACATCTATTAAAATATAATCTAAATTGTGGACGAGCTTCGCGTTTTTGGTTAATAAGTAACGTGGAATAAATGTATTTACTTTCAGAACACAATCATAATAATTATGCTTTTCGTGGATGGTAATACTAAACGTCTGTCCATGTGGACGTACGAGCCGTATTTATCGTTCTAGAGGCTACATTTTACTCTTTGTATCTGATGATTCCTTTCGACGGATGGCGCACATTTAAACTGTCACACGGTGTTCAACTTAATAAGAACTGTTACTTCCTAAAAACACGAGCTCTTCACACATTTACAACAAATAAACGGGTGACATATGAACATACACAATAGCGTACGCGACTAGCGCGATTTTCCAAAAAAATATTTCTCGTCTCTTTGACAAAATGTCGCATTTGCCACGTAGAAGTACCTATACTGTTATATGAACTTTACAATATCGACTTTCTTGACCACTCTATTTCGGCACTTTTAATTGGGGTACAGATTTTTGAACCAGTAGCGCTGGAGTACGAACGTGGCACTTTTGTGTCCAACCAAAAACCTCACAATCACGTTTTGCTTACCTACTGTTAAGTCGTACATTAAATATTTTAATTGAACAACATCGACGGCGGATAATGCAACGATGATTTTATTATAATTTACATTTAGGTACACATTTGTCCATCATAACACTGCATTCTATCTAGTGACAATAAATAGACATTTATTTATTCTATTTTTACCTACAACTTCAACTTCCACAACACTCTTCGAACTTCCTAGTGCCATGACGCGGAGCACCCAAATTATCAGACTACACAGGAAATCTAGCGATTTTATGTAACTAATTTGCACACGTGTTTGTCACAGCATACTTTAATTATACACTTTTAAACTCTTTAATTAGTGCAAACATCAATTACATATTCAAGGCATAAAGATCTGTAGTGTTCATAACGTTAAATATAAATTTGCTGTACTATGTATAGTCACTAAGCGCTGTGAAATCAGTTTATTGTCGTACCTAAATTTGTAGTTAGACTACGTTTCTTCAAAGGATTCTATGTCATTCGGAAGTTTTGTATCCATTACATTATATTTCAATAGAATCAAAGCAGGCAGGGCCAAAGAACATGAGCAACAACAACGGGGAAATGTATGTGCCCTGCGCTATTAAAATGATGTCTTCGTCGCAAAGGCACTGGCTGAAGGCACTACGTAGTTTAAACTGTTTGACTGACAAATTCATTTATACAGGATTCTCTTAATAAATGGAAAAAAGCCACAAATATCGTGATTTACGATGAAAAGTTTCTTCATAAAACTATAGAAGCGAATAACTCATAATACGTCATAAAGAATGGCAGGCCTTATCTTTATTGCCCTTTTATAGAGCAATATGCCTAAAAATATTGCCATTACATAATAGGCATACATAGGGTTGAAATTACCGATAACATTATTATATTACGAAAGTAAATAATCAGTGGAGATAATGAATGTGGTTGTTCTTTCCATAAAATGTGGATGTTACATATTAGTGGCTAAAATGGTAAATGGTCCGAACATTAGAAGATGCTGGTGAAATACATAGCATTAAAACACAAAACGTCCCTGTTATTTTGATTCTATTGATGGGTTAACTAACTGATTATAAGTGCACGATAAGCTAGTACATGATCATTAGCGGCTACGAAGGCATGATTTCCAGAAATTGTGCATTCGCTCGATCATTACTGTACCGTTTATCTGGATCGTTATCATTATGATATCAGTATTACATTCGTGTTTTATTCTACAAGCAGGTTGAGAATTTAAAATAGTATAGCACACTTACGAGCTCTGTGGCAAATAGAATGTGGAATATAGCAATAGCAAAATTTATAAACAAATGTTAATTGTATCAACGTCCATTACTTATGTAATGAACCTTATATAGGGATTCCGTAACATATTATTTTGTCTATACGTATAGTAAGTACGTGAAAAATCTTTCTTAGCAAAATTGAAAATTTAAGCCAGATGTTTACCGCAATTTTTATAGCTCGCATGTGAGATATACTGGGCAAATATGTCGTGTAAAACAAGTAAATGTATAATAAGCAGAGATCGCAGTACGCAGGTATAATTTAGTAAACTTCAAGGAAGTTATACACATAGAGTGCATAATACATCCCTCTGTAATCCCGAATTATTGTACTGTATTCTTACTGATGTGAATAAGCAATAACTTAATTATGGTAGTATATTTAAGCTATTTTTTTTTGCAATTGAAAGCACAAATTATAACTATTTAGTTTTGAATTTTGCTGTTTAATTTTAATAATTCCAGGATTTTACAGAGAGTTATTTAAGTACTCTATGTGTATTACTTGAAATTTAGGTAAATACACTCTGCCTATTTCAATTTCAGATAAGAATTTCCTGTACTAAAGACGTTAGTTGTGTAACTATCTAAGTAAATTTTTTGATCCAATTGACTTCTTGATTTAAGGACTTCCGAAATTATACATAATATTGTTTATCCTATATTATGTACTAAACACACAAAAAACCTTACATTAAACTGACATGCATAAATTAGAACCAAAACAACAATTGCCATAATAAGTTAATAAAACAACTAATCAAGCGAAAACATACCTACACAAGAAAAACAATTCCAAATCCCCACAAATAAATTTCAACTTTAATTAAAAGAAAACGAACATACAGTTATGGCGCGTTGATCAACCATGGATGATATCATAAGAAGTCAACAATAAATCTATATACATAAGAAATTAATATTAATTACAAGTGTGTTTCGATTCCCAAGGGCATAACAATACAATTGCAAAGGAAGTCGTATGTTTGAGGATATATTCTTTCACGTCTATTAGTACCTAACACACTGAGGTCCTTTGTACTTAACAATTACAATTTACGGGAGGGGTACACTTTAAAAGCCCAATCTGTTCCTTCAGCAATTTGTTTCAAAATTAAGATTATACATCTACAAGCTATAAAGTGTAATTTTGAAATATTTGTATAGTAGTCAGGGACAGTTGAAATTCAATTAATTACATTAATGGTGTTATACATTTGAATATTAAGTATTTGCAGTCTTAAAATTTGTACATCCTCTGGTTTTGTCCAAGAGTTTTATATACAGTGGTTTAGATCAGTGTTCTACAGTTACAATTACTCAATATTAAAAAATAACTCCTCGCTGATTCACAAAAATACTTGAACCATTTATTTTGTCAAAAATATTCATCTTTTCTCAATTCTCAATGCTCACCCACCTGAGGAAACATACGTAATAAATTTATAATAATCAACATTATTTGATAAATAACGGATAACAATTCAATAGATTTCTATTTTTTACTGTACAAGTAAGAATTTTCAACATTCTGTTGTTAAAACATATACCTATTAATGTACAAAACCACAGCAATTCTCCTAATTCTATTACATTCATATAGTATCTATTGTAGACTGGTGATATTAAACAATTGCAAATTAAGCACAATAAGTTGGTCGATAGCGCGCTGACGCACTTTAGTGCGTTCTTGAGGTAATAATCAATTTATTATGCGTCATTACCTACATCTCATTAAGATCTCACTATATGGACACATTTCTTAATTAATCTTTAGTATTTTATGCAAGAGTGTGAGTCCCTTGTTGACTATAATCTTGATTGTAGAATAGGAATTCAACAGTCTCTGTTAAATTGCCAAATTACAAAGAAATCATTGACTTGCAGTTATAATAATGGTAAAAATAATACAGTTTCCCCTACCTACAGTTCTGACATGAAATAGACAAGTATAATCTGAAAATTATTGTTAATACAATAGTTAATTAAAACACAAAGGTTCAAGAGCAACAGTTCATAAGTAAAGGGCACATCTTTTATTGCCAGTAAAAGATTGAGGTGCTCCTCAACCTAACGACTATAAAAAACAATAATGGGAGAATTGATATGATCCACCACCATTTCTATAAATTTTGAAATAATATAATTATCAAAACACAATTGCTATAAATGTAATAAATATTTGTTCCAAGAATTATGAGAATGAAGTTCATGTACGAAAGAATCTTGCCTTTATGGAATAAAAAATGAATCTGTAGTTTACACCCAAAATGTCAAAATTGTTGACCAGCGTAAAAGTGTTAAACAGGAATAATTATTTTTTGCTGATGTAATAATGTTAAAAGGAAATTTTTTGATAAAGTTATATATCATTAACAAACAAAGCACAACAATAAATTATTCAAATATAATAATAAACATACATAATTTACCTACTGTTGAATGTATGTCCTCTCAATTTTATTCTAGTTTTCATTAATATAATATAGGTTTTAAGAAAATCAACAAATCACAAGCAATTCCATAATAAATAACATCAGTAGCAAATCAGGTAAACCACTCTTCACCAACAGAACAACCCAGTTGTATTATACATAGAAAAAGACAAAATGATATTTATCTAATTGTCGCTACAATCACAGAGATTATCATGAGCTTGTTAAATCAGATATAGGATCAAACAGAGTGGCCTTGGGATTGGTGTCGCTGTCCCCACTGACTAGAAGGTCCCTGTGCAGAGTTACCTTGTTGCATCCACGAGAGGAAGTTGGGAGGGGCTGGCGGGGCTGATGATGCAGGGCCGGCGAATGCACCCTGCTCTGAGCCACCAGATGGTATATTGTTGATGAGGCCCCAGCCAGCTGCTTGATTCAATGCAGCAGCCACTAAAGCTTGATTCACAGGCAAACCACCCATGCCTAAAGGCATGCTGCCTCCCTGGCCCTGTCCACCACCACCAGCCACAGCAGTCTGTCCATGCTGACCTGACATTCCCAATGCTTGCATATTCACCATATCCATGTTGCGGCTACTCCAAGAATTATTGTTGGAGGCATTGTGAGGATGTCCATCATCATAAATTCTAGCTGGTAAGTTACGTTGATTAGAACCACTCTTGTTCTGCTTTGGTGATGCATTTGAAACATTTACAGACACGCCTTTTATAATATGATCTTGACCACATAGACTTTGTGCAACTTCTGGATCCAAAAATGTTATAAAACTAAAAGCTCTAAATGGCTTTGGAATAAATACATCTGTCACTTCTCCAAACTGTGAAAAATACTCCCTTAGATCATTAGCTGATATATCTTCAGTACAGCGGCCAACAAACACTTTACAGGGCATTGATGTGACTGAGCCCTCCTTAGAGTTGGGTATTCGCACATCACACCACCTTCCATCTATCATGTGCCTCTGTGCTAGCACTCTCATTTGGGACGTGTAATTAGCGAATCTGATGAAGGCGAATCCTTTAGACATGCCAGTTTTAGGGTCTCTCTTCAGCTGAGCCATCAAAACATCTCCGAATTTCTCAAAATACTCGCGCACGGTTTGCTCAGTTGCCTTCCACGGCAGCCCGAGTACTATTAGATCTGAACATAGGTTATCGTTCTTTTTGTTCTTGCTTGAAGAGCTTTCCGAGTTTTCACCTGGCTTGCGTTTGTTCTCCTTTGGAAAGCTGCATATGTACAAGTGGTTACCCCATCCCTCTGGGGGAGGATAGAGCCTGCCATCTCTTAACCTGATTCCTCTAATGTTTTTCGTCTCAGGATGGCGATATTTTAATCCGCAACAACCAGGAAACTGCGCAGATACGGTACTTAACATCAACGTTCCATCTTCTTCGATTGGTAACTCTATAGGCTCTTCATTTTCGTCTTCCGCCACGGGCAAGTATTCGAAGGACATTATTTCTTACACATGAACTATATTAGATTAAAAATTGATAAAAATAAACACAGATATTATACTTAACACTATACAAATGTACAATTTTATTTCGTAAATAAATAAAATTAAACGTCAGCTACGGGTTAGGAACCCATTGCAATTTTTTTCAAGTTGAAAACATAGTGCGATGGCTCGAATTTGATCTGTTTTCAAGGTGGAGTCAAAGAGAATTTTATAGAAAATAAAGTATCAAATAATAGTGATCGCGCTCTAATAAAATAATAGACAACTTTCTAAAATGACGTTTACATCATCGATGTTGCTATACATTAAATAATAATTCTCCCATTTACAAAACTGTTTAGTCGGTTGTTTAGTTATACTTGCAACGAAAATATCTGTGTGAATGCGCCTTGTATTTTACAAAGAAAGAAAAATAGTGAATTGTATTGATGTGTTGTTTTCAGTAATTTTTGATTTATTAATAAATTAAGAAAGGTGAAAATATTTTCTACAGCATTCTACGTAACAAAATTAACATCAGTCTGAAAAGTTGTTTGTCTTTTTACCAATGAAGTGGTAATTAGAACATAACCTATAACGTGTTTTATCAGTTTTCTGTACATATTTCTCAAATAATTTCTATGATCCTAAAGTAACAAATCATTTATAATATGTTATTATTTCAAATATTTCATGTATAAACGTGATATTGATATGGATGACGACTGTAAAGAGTACAGGAGGAATAAACCACAACAAAAGTTGTATAAACCTGGTAGCGGACCGTTGCGACGATCGGGCTATGGTTTGGATGCGAAAATGGACTCGTACGGCGCAGAAAACGATGCGGCAAGCAGAGACAATAGTTATCTAGGGTCCCACAATAACGTGAACAATGTAGAAGGAGGTACAGGGCACAGAGAGCAGTCGGCGCCGAACGCGCGTCATAGAAAGCCTGAGCAACAGCTGTACGTGCCCAAAACAGCAGAATCCAATTCTGATATTGATAAACCGTCTAAGGCGTCTATGACGTGTGATAATTCTAGTCAGTATATCAATAGAAGAATGTCAAACAAGCAGGACAAACATGGTTACAACAGTGGTACAGGGTGTTATTCAAGAGGTGCCTCAAGAAGAGAATTTCATTACAAAGATGGTGCAAATAATGATATCAATTATAATAATAGAAATTATAGACAAGTATCAGAAACACGGTCCATATCACCAACACATTGTGCCCAGGAGCAGAACACAATGGAACGGAATAGAGACAGTAGAAGCATGGAGACCTCTGCAGGGAGAAACATATCTGGCTCAGGTGGGAAGCCTCCATCTGGCCGGAGAAACTCTGCCGGTTATCCTACTGACTCAGGCAGACCTAAGTACATGGTAAATTTAGATAATATACCCCCAAGATTTAGAAAGAAATTTTTTGAGCAGTCTGGCCACCACAGTTTTGACAGTGTGGACCAAATAAATAGAGACAGGCATTTTACTAACAATTCTGAGCACCACAGCTATGGTCAGAATCAGTTTCACAACACAAACCCTAACTGGTCTCAGACCCTACCTTCACGTGGAAGAGGCCGCCTCAGGGACAATGAAGGCTTTGACAGAGATAAGTTCATAAGTTCTTACTTGCGGACCTATGATGTACAGAACTCTAGAAGATCTACTCCTAGCAACTCATATTTAAATTTGTATGATCCTAATTCAGTTGATAATAGAAATAATGAGAAATTTGAGGGATATTCTAGCAATGCAGAGAGCCAGAAAGATTTTGACTGTAAGTAAATAATAGTATGACATTCTAAATTGCGTAACTAAAACCTAAATGTATAAGTAGCTATTCTCTTTTTTACTGCCTTTTGGAGTACACCAATAATGCTTACTTCACAGCAAATTTATATAACTAAAACCATATAAATACAAGAAATACTTATAACAGTATTTAAATGATTTGTTATTTTGCAGCCTCTGTATCTGTATCTAAAAATGGAATTAGCAACATGTCTAGTGATTTCTCATACCACCAAAAAGACAATCAGAAACATGAAACTGATAATGAACAGGACAGCGAGACTATTTCACAGATATCTTCAAATCTCATAGACATGACATTGGTAAGTAAAATACTTGGAATTCAATGAGGATGTAAGAATACATAATAATATATATAAAAAAAAATATAAATATATATAAATATAAATATATATTGGCGAGTACCATTACTGTGAAATACCTAAGTCCAGTGTGCCAAAAACTTGAACAGAAATAGAAAATCCTATTTTCTGATCTGATTTCTCTTTAAATAAGTTAATCTTTTCTCAGAGGCGTAATGAGGATTTCCTGATAATAGATGCATAATATTGTGAAATAAGACCTTCACTAGAAATATTTATTTCCAGTTATTAATTTAGTCATATTGTTCTCATATATATTACAATACATGAAAAGCAATTGTTATAAATAATCTTGCATTGATATATTTTGAATTTGATCAGTGATTATTTATTTTTTTCTTCATCTTGCATGCATCATGAAGTTTTGTTCTTATTATGGCAGTAATTTAATCTGTTGTAATCACCACTGATCACTTGTTAGCACTGAAACCTTTTGAGTTAAGGCTGTTCATAATTGTAAAATATGGTTTCAGGATTGGACTGAAGAAGTGGAAAAGAACATAAAGTTAGATGACATGTGTGATTCGTCCACTAGTTTTTCTCAAAACCTGAAGTCCTCAGTTTCACAGGGCGTGAAGGAGATTAAACCTGCTGAGCCTAAGGAATCTAAAAGACGATCTAGGCATAAAGAAAGAAGGTAAAAAATATAATAATACCAGAACTATAGTCAGAACAGAACTCTGATTAATTGGAACAAACTACAATAGCTTAATATATCAAAATTAGTCATTACGTTTTTATGATTCGGGATATTTGTATTAATATAATTATTAATATCTGAGTTTTCATTGTATATGTCATTAAAAATTTTCTTTAACAGAAGTTCAAGTAGGGGGCATAGGGCGTCAGAGCAAAAAACAGAAAGAAACAGAAAAGATAGTAATGTCAGCATGTCTGAAACGGAGAGGAGCAGAAAAGATAGTATTGTTAGCATCCAACATGAGACAATAGCTACTAGCTTGAAACATAAGGAGCGAGAGAGGAGGGACAGCCATAGGAGTAACCGATCTTCTACCCTGGGGAACAGTCGGGATGACTTGGACCGATGGAGATCCTTGCGCTCTTATAGCAGAGAACAAAGCACTGAAGGGTATTGTACCTTATGAATAACGTTCTGTAGTGTTAATCTGGGGATATAGTTTTTTTGACACACTGAATTTTGTATGGTACACATTGTCAACTTATATGTTTTTCAGGAGAATAGTATCACAATGCAACAGCAGAGATCCTTCAGCCAATCGCGCCATGAGCCCAAGAGATAATGATGGTTTCCGTGTGCCTTCTGCAGTTCCTAAGTCTGGCACATGGACAAATAATCAAGTTAGTATATTAGTACTTTCTTTAACCATTAGCGCGCATCTGTTACATGTCTTAATTGACCTTTTAGTCTTTTTTTTAAACTAAATATAACAAAACTGGAAATATTGTCAATACCTCCAGTGTTGTTATGTTTAATATCTAACTTATAGATAACATATCTGACTGTAATATTTATTACTAAATTGCAATTCTAAGTAATGAAAGTAATTTTGAGTTACTCAAAAAACTACTTAAACATATTGCTTTAAAGGCGGCAATGGGACATGGATGGCATTACTATGTAGCATGTCATATACTTGCAATTAAATGAAGTCGCGTGAAGGTGATGGATATAGCACGACATCCCTACCAATATATTTCAGACCTATACGTCCCGTGTAATATTACGATAATATTAATATCTTTTTTCAATTTGTATAATGATGTAAATTAACGGAAATTCGAGAACTAATTATCAAACACTTATGCACAAAATTCTGTATTTTTAATAACTATGAAATATTCATAGTTTTCAGCTTTTTTTTTGTTTATTGTAGAAAAAGAATGGTTCCTGGGCACCTGGCCGTACTTCAAGCACAGAACGCGGTCGGCAGTCACCAGCACCGAGCGTAGTCAGCGCGAGTGGGGAGGGCGGCGGCGGACGGCGCGCGCGCAAGCGAACGGGCCGCCGCCGCAATAAAAACACCGACGTCACAGTCCCTGCACCCGCGCCCAATCCTCCAGGACACAACCCCGCGCCCACCGCCACTAACTGGCGCGAGGAGATACTGGAGTCCAAGAAACACACGCACGACAAGTTAATATGCGGATAATTATCAATTCGAACATAACTCTCGAAAATATCACAGAACTGGTTATAGCAAAGTATGGTCACATTGACCCTACGACACGATTCTACTAAGCAGGTTTTTTATATGTATTTGTTGCATAGCTCAGTGATGAAATAGTGACGTTATGTGATTATTTCTACACTTGTGTCTGTGTACGAAGAAAGTTTATGGTTTATTTTATTATAACAATTATTTTATTACAGACATGCAGAAAGTACACACCAGAGGAACAGATTGAACAGTGCGATGTCGGACAAATCGATGTCGGAAACGTCCACTTCCCACCCCGGTATACTAATACTTCCACAGAGTTCAGCTACACATCTACAAAAGGACCATGGGTACGTAGCATTATATGATGGGGCTTAATTCTTTTTACTCTGCCTTTTTTATTTGAGTCTAAATATACGAAAGACTTTTGCTAAAAGTTATGATATCATCGCGTAATTGGATAGAGTGATTATATAGCAGCAGACTGCAGGTGTCACTTCTAGTTTCTATAAAATGGTATGAAATCTATTTCAACTATGGCGACGTGTGTCGCCCAACAGGTGCAGGAAATTTTAATACTAGTAATAGTAGTATTCCGATTGGATACTGCTCAAGCTGTGTCATAGTTGTGCACTAAAGTGCAACAGTTGCGCATCTTGGTCCACTGCACTATGAATGATATTCAACAACACGATAATGTTGAACAAACCTGATAAAACAGATATATTTAGATAGACTACTAAGTGTTATTATTATATTTTGGAAAATATTAATATGTAATTTATTATTTTAGGCGTGGGGGTTCAGTAGAAACACAAAAAACATTGTTCGATCACCAGAATCCATCCAAACCAATTATTGTCCAAACTAATTCTTCTAAATTAGACATGAGAATGGAACGAGGTAAGCTGTTATGCATTAAACATTCTTATTTTATTGTTTTGAGAACGTACAGTGTGTACTTACAATTTGTACCCATTTTATCTGGATAAGGCGAAAAAAATATCCTACATTAAACTTAAAACCATCACAAAAATGCCATACATAGTTCGAAAATGTGTTTTAAGTTACACCCCTAAGAACTTTTGCGAATTTCAGAATAATAATAATTGTTTTAGATTTTGGTTTTAATTCCACAACACAAAATCTAATTCAAAACTCGTGTAGTTTGGAAGTAATAGCCAATTTTGTTAACATCTTAATTGTTCGTAGTTAGTATTGACACTTTTTGTAAAAACATCTTGAAGTATTTTGTAATATAAATTAGTCCATAGTTCATTCCTTCAAAGACTTATGTGAGCTTTCAAAGCGCATATTTTATTTCAATGTTTCAACATTACAGCGAGCGAATTAATTACTAAACAAAATGGCTCATGGGTCAAAAGCTCAGGTAGAAATCGATCCCAGGATCTCACTACACAGAAAGCAAACATTTACATAACTTTGTAACATGACACAAGTTGAATCGCTGTATCACACACTATGTGGTACAAATTAATTTTCAATTTTAATTAAATATATCGTATTTATTCAGTACACGTATTACTAGTTAAAGATTTCTTATTGCGGTATGCAATGGCGGTATGAGTTATTCTTCTCTCAAGAATTCTAAGAGACTCCTGGAGTATTGTGAACGATTGTTGTTTAATATATTTCAGGATTAAAAGAATCGTCGAACCGCGGTGGATCGGGGTACGAGGCAGGCGATGCGGCTCGGGCAGCTCGGCACCGTGCCTTGCTGCAGGAAGTGGACCGCGAGGACGCCATATTGCAAACACACATCTTGCGTGGACCGCTTGCTTTGGCAGCTCACTGGGACGATGTCATAGAGACCAGGTAAATTATTTGATTTATTGTTACAGGCGCAGTGGCCCTACCACTGCCTTTCACCCTGAGATATAAGTTGGCAAGTCTCATGTGCCTTTAATTTTACCAGCACCCTTGTCCTTCAAAACCGGAACGCAGTAATGCTCACATTACAGCTTGTCGGCAGAAATAGGTAAGGACAAGCGAACCTTGCGATCAAGGACCTCTGCTGCTACTATTCTACAAAAACTCGAAAACTATCCTGAAAACCGATCGTGAAATGGTCTTGTTTGTATTACAGTTTTCAATCAATGTTGTAGTGGTTAATAAAACAAATTAGTTATTTAAAATTACCACATTTCACGTGGCGAGTGCCAACTTTCTTTCGCTTTCTTTAACCATAAAATTGCGCCCATTGACATGACAAAACCTATGACAAAAATTCACTGTTAAAGTCCATATAACATTGACTGACTTTTCTATGTAATTGTACATATGAATGTACCGAACATTCACGTTATTGTCAAATTTTCGATATTCACAACACTTGCCCTGAATAGACTATCATTATTATTATTATTAATATAAAGATCGAAAACAAAGAAACATTCCTTTGACCTGACAGGACTTGAACCACGCTGTACCGTTGCGACGCTCTGCCAACTGAGCTACAGGTCAAGGCACCATGTCGACAAAATTCCTCTATGTGTCTGTTATAGATCTTTGTATTGGGTTTTTTCGGTCACCAATGCCGTAAAGATAATAATTTATTTTATGTATATACATTTCTAATTCCCTTCTACTTCTTACGACTTCCATCACTGTCCTAACAGGTCATTGCCTCGTATTGATCCTCCTCGTTTTAACTAATAGGATCTTCTAATCCTCCACACATACTTTCCTGCAGCCTTTCATTTTATGTATTATATCTTCGTAACTTGTGTTCAAGAAGCGGCCTTTGTTCCAAATCTACAATGTTTCATGATACTTTATTTTGTAGACTTCATGATAACTAAATACTAACAACGCAGCGCCGTAATGTACTCCTTGCGGACTTCTGGTACCTCGCTTTCAGATTTTTGGCGTCTAATATTTCAAGCTACTTTTTTTCTTCTTAATAACCGACTAATTTTCTTAACAAATATTATATTATTAATATTACCAAAGTTAAAGTAAATAGCGCTTCACCTTGTGACAACTCTGGCATCCATTTGAGTTCTAAGAATTGACGTATTTGGTTTCAGTGAACCAAAGTAACCAATGTCTAATTATTTTTTGTTTACAGGAAACAATTGCAAAGTGCTCTCCAAAGACTACTAATGTCTGATCTCAAGTATTGCCAAGCCGAGAACATCGAACATCACTTTTGGAAGATTTTATATTATAGTTTCATAGAAATTTTAAGGAAAAGTTTTTCTCAAGTATCACCTGAAGATAAGCCGAAGATAGTCAAACTTATAAACGTTATTATTGATGAAGGAAATTTGTTTTTCGAGAATCTTGTCCAGATGTTAGAGAAGGCTTATAAATTCAACACTGACGATTACATTAATGACAATCATATGTTGCCTCCAAAAGGGCTAGGCTATGTGGGGCTGGCGTTGATCTCAGTACAAAAATTATACGTGTTTCTTGGCGACTTAGCAAGATATAAGGAACAAGTGAATGAGACAAATAACTACGCGAAGAGCAAATTTTGGTACACAAAGGCTCAGCAGATCAATCCTAAAAATGGACGACCATATAATCAGTTAGCAATATTAGCTATATATGCTGTAAGTATTAAAAAACAGTCAATACAACTAAATTAATAATGACAAGTTGTCTTGGTACATCCAACATATTTCTGTAAAAAAGAAAAAACCATCCAAACATGATTATCATACTATTTTTAACTACCGCTAAAGATTCAATTATTGTTCCAGAGAAGAAAATTAGACGCAGTATACTATTACATGCGAAGTTTAATGTCTTCGAATCCATTTCATTCGGCAAGAGAAAGTTTATTGTCTTTATTTGATGAAAACAGAAAGAAGGTATGTACAATTTGGACCACAATTTCAAGACTCCGCTTATACCTGTTTTTTTTTCAAACCTCTTGCAGCTGTAGCAATATTATTTGGCGTAGAATTAAAATTCATATAAATGGTCTCTATAGTTATTGAGTCTCTAATATGAAATTCTGCAATAACCATAATTGCTCCAAGCAGTGCGCCCATTTTTATTAAATAACGGCTCATGGACCTATAGATAGAAGATAGAATCTTTATTTCGACTACTGAAAGACGACACTCCTATTCTGAGGCGCTCCACGGCAGTTTCGATTATGTTTAGACCTTATTAACATCAGTTTAAGCAGTGTTTGGGATATTCTATTTTGAAATATTCCGCTATGTCGTCCATAGGTACGTTCTCTCGTTACCATAAAACTTATTCTTACTGTGTAGGGCTAAGTATTTTTTTATAGCAGTTAAATTTAATCAACTCCAATTAATTATACCAATCAATACAGACAATTATAATTATAATGGAGGCCGAGCGTTACGAAACGCAGGAACACTAAAATCCGTTGCCCACCGTACCGAACTGGCAACTAGAAATCCGCGGGTAATAGGTCCCCGATTCTACGAACATCTACCCACAGACCTGAAAACTGTTAGAAACGATGAAACGCTTTGTACCCGACTAAAAATCCTTTTATTGGATATTGAATTGTACAGTGTCGATGAGTTTCTTTTGAAACAATTTTAATTTTATTTTATTCGACAAGCAGTAGTTATACTACTTTATTTTATATTCATTATTATTATTTTGTTACTGACGATCATAGTTATCCCTTGACATTGTATTTCCAATTGTAATATTGTGACATTGATAACATGAAATAAACGATTCTATTCTATTCTATTCTATTCTAATATATTCAGGCGGATATCCATGTTAATAAAAATGGTATATTTTTGGTGGTGGTGTTTGTGACTGTAGATGGGCTTGTGTTATTCATTTTATGCAAAGGGAGAGTGGGAAAATTAGCTGCATAAAAAAAACGCAACTTGTGTTGAATATTTGAAATCAATTCAAATCTTTAAAGCTCTGAGTGGCACTGCAGCTGCTATGGATAGGCATGTCACTTACCAGCAAATTAATTTACTTCCATTTTTATTCATTTTAACCATGGCTATATTACATTTGAGGAAAAGTAGACAAAAATAAACTCTAAACATTGAATACGGAGGAGCTGATTTTGTTTTTCACGATGTCTGAACAGTTTCTATAATAAAAGTAGTTCGTATTGATCGATACAATAATACCTAAAATATCGTTAAATAAAGAAAACGCTCTAAATAGGAACCTGACTCAGCTATTTATTTATGTGTTTGTCAGTACGAGGCAGCAGAACGCAAACGTCGAGCGGCTTTAGAAGGTTCTCGTAATGGCGAAAGCAGCGAAGTAACTGTGAGCGGGACTGGGCAGAGTTTGCGGCGCGAAGTATGGGTGCGTCCCAGCGGACATCGCACTACCACATTGCGACGTGATTCTAGGGATGAGCATTTGGCTTCTATGACTCCTGTTGAGGTAATGTATTAGTGTGCGCAGTCGGTGGAAACAATGTGGCTAAAGAACAATGCCCAAGTTCCATGCAGTCGTGGATCAGCTAAAAGAGTTTCATTTATATGTCGATATAGTTTCTAATTATACTAGATTTACACACTTACACAGGGATAGTGGATTTTGAGGTTATGTTAATAATGAACATTAATATGTGATTTTGTAGTACAGAGTTAATCATTATTCTGAGATAAGTATACGTACGTACGTACGTAGGGTACGCATTTCACTACGACAGACGAATGAGATGAAAATGGTGCAAAAATGATAGTATTTTGTAATATGCTTAAAAAAAATTGGATGCGGTGTGACCATTATTTTTTAACGCAGCAAAAATTTTGACATTTTATTTTAGGTCTCGTTTACACTTCTTGAATTTTCTGACAACTTTGAAGTCAAGTTCAAGTTAAGGAAGTTGAAGGAAGACAATACTAATAAACTTTCTTTCATAATTATCTCAACGTATGATAAGTGTAAACGAGGCTTAAAATAAAATGTAGGTTGTATAATGTCCAAAAACAAATATTTGGAATGCTTTCCACATGTTTTTACGTATTTTTAAAAAACATTTTTTTTATCTCCGACTTATTTCAAAGCTTTATGAATGAAACGTATATTATTTTATAACGTATCTTTAGATGGATATAAATTTTCAACCGGTCGCGACAAAAACATTTACCGAGTTCAAAATGGGCGTAACAAAAAGGGGCATTGTTCTTTACGCATTCGCATTTGTGTCCGATATTGAGAAGTCAATTTTCAACGGTTTTTTGTGCTTAAATTCACGATTGAGCGCAATAGCAAGCGAGAAAAATTTGCACACATTTTCCGCTACATTTCTCTTTAGTCTGAAGTGATGCCTAGTTTAATTGTTTCAACAAAAATGCCCTGTGTCATAGAAATTGTGTGACAAAATAATAAATATCATGAAAATATTTTCATGAGTTTGTCATAGGTGGCGTTACAGCAAAAAAAAGCTGTTAAAATCTGCTGACTCGATCTATGGCTCAGTTGGTAAGAGCGGTAGCCACGGTGAGGCAACAGATGCTGGTTGGAGTCCGATCCGAATTAGGATTACTAAGGAATTTTTCTTTTTGATTGTTCGATCTTTGTATCAATTTTCAAGAGGTTTTTTAAATACGTTGTTTGGTCGTTATAGGCAAGAATTTGGCCGCAATCCATCTGTAGGGCTAGCACGACAGGACGCGATTTGCTCGAGAGCGGCATAAGGCGCGAAATCTCTATGCGAGAATAGCAGTATCTTGTGTTTCATGTCGTTCTCGCTCAAGTCATGTCCTGTTGTGCTACCTCTACTGGTGATATGTCGAATATGTTCAAATGTTTGCGTATAATACTTGTATTCACTTTCGCCTTTAAAGGGAATATGTTGTGTATCGTCGCCTTAGAGAGTAAACCTCGCACACGCGTTTTGACATAGCTCGTTTTGACTGATTTTTGTTGAAAAAAAAAAAGAAACTTATAAACTTCGTGTTCAAATATATTATTAAAGTAATATAGTATCTGAAAGAGGTATACTTTAACTAATTAAAATGCTAACTACAAACATTATTGCGTTAACTATATTTTAAACCACATTTTTATCTTCGTCCTGAAAAATTACATAGAAACCACATTCGAGGTTATTCACTCTAAGACGACGATATATTCTGGATATTTATGACAGATTTTAACTAATAAAACTGTTTTGTTACAGCTGAACAAAACTTTCATTACCAGCTATTTACATGTGCACGGAAAACTTATTACTAAAATTGGGTAAGTTTTATACAGACAGCGCTTGTAAATATAACCGTTATGTATACTTAATTTAATTTGAAAAGTATTCAAATTGGGGATTATATTACTACTAAAGATATCCTGGGTTTGTTCATGTTCAAGTTTTTAGTACAACGAACAAATTGTGTGTCTTAAAAGATCCTTCGAAAACGCACCATATACACCTCGTCTTAATCAATAATTAATAACGACAGTATGGAGACGTTTTACGAGAGCGCTTCGCTGATGCTGCGGCAATTCAGAGCCTTGCTACATCGACAACCTCTGCCGATTCCTGCTGCAAGGCTGCTTCAACTGACTGCTCTTAACATGTTTGCCGTTGAGACTACTGCTGCTTCTCTAAAAGGTAAGATAATTATCGATTGTGCTAGAAAATTACTCTTATTATCTGGGGCCTAAAGATTTAAGTGGCCATAAATCCTGTCTAAATTTTTAAAAGATTTAAAGGTTTCTAAAATGTGTATATTTTACGCTTAATTTCCGACTGCCTGACTAATGCGCTGTCAAAATGAGCTGAGTGTTCAAACTTACCAAAATTCTATGCGTGGTAAATGAACCTTAAGTCGCATTTTCAATTGTTTTCGGACGACAAATGCTCAGATCATATTGACGCTGACTGTACCAGAGTACATAGTAATTATGACTTGTCATGCCATATGTATGACTCTGCCTATATTTGAAGTATACAATCGAACATTGCAAATACAACACTATACAATGGATTAAAAAACATTTTGTTTCATTTTATGATGATTATTTTTCGGGCTTATTAGGGAAAACGCTTGCCTTCGTGTAGCCTTGCAAGCGTTGATTTTTTTTCCTAAGGAATTACTGAGTATTTCGAGCCACGGAGTTTTTCCTACTTTTTAATTTTAACAGTTAAGGAAGGTTCATAAAACTCGGTAAAAAGTAATACAAAAACATGCATTATGCATTGGGTCAGCGTGATGGACCGTGACGTAAACGCTCTCCGTTTATGAAGAGCGCCGTGTCCAACAGTGGGCTGTCAATGGATTAATGTTTCGGTTTTTAGTAGTAGTATAGCAACTTTTGAAAGAGTTTGTACAGAGAAATACTGCCATCTCACCTATTTCTGCCGAAGCATTACTGCGTTCCGGTTTTGAAGGGTTAAGGTCTATGAACACATATCCGTGTCCGGGCCGGCGCCGGGACGGGCCTGTAATTCATACAAACTACCACGCCCCGTCCACGTCGCGGGCATGGCCCTAATATGTGTGGTTAGTCCTTAAGGGTTGTTATGAAATTACAGGCATATGGGACTTGTCAACTTATGTTTAAGGTGACTGGCGGTGTGGTAGTGCCCCTCAGATCTTTGCGATTTAAATCTCTATAGTGGTACTGCAACTTCTATGGACAGGCGTGTTGCATACCACCAGGCGCACGATTTGTTCGTCCCGACACAAAAAAGTTTTATACAAACGGTTGTCTAATATACCATTAAATTACTTACATTAAAAGTATTCTCTAATTAGACCGTTCTGACGTTCTGACTCCTAGGTGCGAGAAATTCTCCGAGTTATTTTAATGTCTAGGCAAAAGATATAATTAGAAACTACAATCTTCATATCATAACCACATTCCTGCTTGCATTTACAACAACTGGTTATGTGTGGATATTTTGAACGTGAACTATTTGTAGTGTGGTACTTATGAAAATATGAATAGACAACCACGATATTTATAAACCTTTACATTTTTATGGCAACATATTTTATGTTCAAAGTTCCATAAAAGTGGTGCCGGCCGATCGGATACAAAGTTTTGATATAGTAAATGCGAAATTTATTTATCCATTGGTTGTTCCTAATTTCTAGTAGTTTTACGATTTGCACGTTATAGAAATTGAATTTTAATTCTGTTTTCTTAAAATGTGTTTGTCACTTGCACCGAAAAGGAATAGTGAGATTATTAACTATTTTATGAAAAAATTACGATTTTATGATATCACACTTATAGAGACTCACAGTTATGCCTGTAAGTTCCTCTATTATGGTAACAATATTGTTCAACACTGATATATTTTCACCATTAATCCTAAAATTGAAATTGATTACTCAAACTGAATATTGCCCAAGGTCCTATGCCTTATAAAGAATATAAATTTTTGCATTTTATATGTAATATTCATGTTTAAATAATACTATATTTATATGTATATTTGTAAAATTCATGTTACGAAGGAATTGAACTTCTTTAAATTGTGGAGTATTACATGGAGTATTACAAACTACAGCTCTGTAATAATATAATCATTTATTTATCGTACAACAGGGCCCTTTTGTGTTAGTTACAAAAACTATTCTTAGTCATTATTATTCAATAGAATTTTTTATTCTAACTAAAGTTGTTCAGTTGCATGGAAATTATCTTTTCGTTACACATTGTATGATCATTTAAAAATTTACCTAAACTTTCAAATGTTCATGAAAACGTTATGTACTCAGGAGTCTCGTATATAACCGGCGTGTTAAAAACAACTTACGTAACTGACAGTACAATAAAAAAAAAGAACATGACAAATAATAAAGAGGGGAGTATAAATAATATGAGTACACGTGACTATATTGTGTTGTTTATAACGGTGGATATTCAAAAGCGCTTTATTTATTTTAGATATTAATGAAATGCCTTATTTACTTTGTACTCGTTAGCACAAGTGGATAGTTTCAGTCATGGGGCCCGCTTATGCTTAAATAACATACGATTACATATGCTATACTTATACTTTACTTGAAATTAAAAGTACTGTCGCTCACTCAAAATAATTATCCATAAAAACAATACACTCTTTAATGCACACAACAACTTAATGTTTTTCTTTGTCTAAGAAACTTTTTATTTAAAAATAATATCCGGTGGGGGTACAGTATAAATAGAATAACATTTAATAATAAGAATAATGTCTATGTAATATTACTGCATCATTAGGAATGCTGGGAAACATTTCAAACATGCGCAAATACAGTTTACCTACAAACTAACATTAAAAACTGGTCGAAGCGAATGTCCGTATCGTGAGAATCGCGTAAAGATAATATTTTCTGCTGTATATTTTGTATTAAGCGTCGTTAACCGATATAAGAAATTCCTATATAATTCATGTTTTTTGATCGTAAGGGGCAATCGTAAATGCTTCATCGTAAAATTGGTTAAATTCTACTTCTTTTTTGGGAGCCTTTTTCCTCTGTAATCAGATATTGCATTTACTCATATCGAAATATTTTTTAACAAAACCCAATATACAATTTCTGCAGGGGTACAAAAATGATATTTTAATCGTCATAATAAAGGGTAATCATAGCGTTGGTGCTTTATAATTTGTAAAAAATACTTGTGGTTTTATTTATCAGCTGTGAGTAATGTTTCAGTTCAAAGACCTCGTGCGTGACACAGAAACCACAGGAATTTTCATTCCCAAATTTGATTATCTTCTCTTAATAAGCAAAAAGTATCATTGCGCTGTGCCAAGAGTCAAGAACTTTGTTTGGCATAAGGTGATTCATAAGGAAGAGCCATGAATGCAAAAAAAATAATTCTAAATTCACTTAATTAGAATTGCAAAATGAGATCGATTTTAATGCGGTAAATTTACTTTGACTAGATTTACCAGCGTGGTTGTATTATCTGTAGCCAGTTTAATGCTTTACTTATTGCGAGAGATGATACATGGGCAAGTAAAACTTTTAATTGCTAACCAACCATTTTATTCGCTTAATCGCCAAAGGTATAAAATGAAGCTCTCTAATGAATCAGGGCCTTAAAGTTGAGATAGAGCTCACTAACGTATCAAGGGTTTTACGCAGGCTTGTAAATGTGGCTATTTCCTGCGGCTCCGTCCGGGCGCAGTAAAGGTTTGTAATTACAAATTACAAGTTATTGGAGGTTGATGCACTGCACCGCGCAGTCGGTTGCCTGCGCCCGCGCCTATGCCCGCACGCCGCGCAAATGCACACATTTGACGGCGACAGGTTCAACAAACTGACGCGCCGTCGCCGACGGACAGCACAGTGACGAAAGGAGCGCTCCTTTACGCCATTATACATAATGATATTATGAAATATTAATAATGTATGTTAATGAATGTAATATATGCATGAAGTGTTCCTGTAAGGAAATATAATGCCATGAAAAATTATAATTGACCCTGTTTGTATCCAATACTGTGATTACTGGGTGTCCCCTGTTTATGCAAATTTTTTGGAGGTCGATTCAGATAACTGTTAACACTGTTAACTGTTAAAAAAGTATATAAATAAATTAATCGTTACTATTTATGTTTTTTATCATTTGTCGTTGGTTTTGTATTGTCGTTCTTCGATCAATGGGTAGTGCCGCCATTAAAGTGTTTCACACATAATTTTATGTATCAATTTCACATTACATTTAGCTTTGGTTGTTGGTGCTTATCAAATCATATACACATAACCACGTATTATCCGGTCAATTGACCATAATTTATACCCTGTTGTAAGTACAGATAACGTAACATTGCACGCTTCGAGTAAGCAAACAATAGCGGTATTTGTTTTATTATCAACATTTTAAGGCATTACGTTGTTCTTCTTTGATCAGAAGAGAAGCAATGTTTATCTGTAATGAGGAATAATAACAGCTTTCGCGGGGAAAGGTACTAGTTAGGACAGTGGGCGTATCACATTTGCAGGTGCAATTCTTGTGGTGTATTTTTAGCGAGGCTATTTATACAGGACCGGATCGCTGTGGAGCTGAGCTGTCGGTCACCTACCTAGTCTTTCCTATCATTACTAGCATCTACGTCCACTGCATCAGAATTACCTCTATGATTTATTCTATAACTATCATCACACTTTACATCAGAGTTGCGCGTTTATGACCTACTCGTTTCATGTTTTATTCATACATGTAAGTGATAGGACTTAGATGATGGTTAATTTGTCGCCTTAGAGCGAGTTTATGCTTTTTTTGCAATATTGTTCTTTATTGGATTGTCAGTCGTTTACATAAAAGTTCAATGTCTTTTTTACTTTGCGTATTTTATTATTATAAGGAGTAGAGATTCGCTTCCGGGATCTATAAATAGTGTTTCTGCTGAACAGGGAACACTGGATGTAGATAGAAAGGTGAATATTAAAAAAATAATAAAAGCTAACTTTGTCAATAGCTTTTATAACAAATTAATTTTGGAAATCTTTAATAACAAAATTTAGTTTAGTAGGAGTAGAGCTCCTTGTGAAAGAGTTCGTCCAGGGAAGTACTGCCGTTCTGCCGGCAAACGTAATGTGAGCTTTACTGCGTTCCGGTTTCGATGGGTAAGGGTGCTGGTGAAATTACAGGCACATGGGACTTGTCAACTTTTGTCTCAGGGTGACGGGAAAGTGTCACTCAGATCTTTGCGTTTTAAATCTTTAAGTGGCACTGCAACTGTTATGGACAGGCGTGTCGCTTTCCACCAGGCGCACGACTTGTTCGTCCCGTCTCTTGGTATCATAAAAAGAATTGACTATACGTAATAGTTTCGCATATGCATGTTAGTTAAGGGACGTGTCGTTTGTGGTAAGAATGGTTTCAAAGTCAATCAGCATGTAGAATTGTATAGTATTATTTCTTGTCACGCCTTATATCTGTGTGGAGTGTTGCCTAAAGCTCCTCGCGATTATCCGAGATTCGTACCGGTTGGTCAATAGCGCGACTGTAAAACCTACTTAATCCTTAATGACAAGGTTTTGATAACAGATGGCAGCAGCGGCGGTGAGCGATCGGCCTGGCTGGAAGCTGCTTTAGGAGTGTCCCTTCTCATGTTCGGAGCATTGCTCGAGCGTTGCTGTGCTCTGTTACCTGAGCCTGCGCACATGCAGCAGCACTCTGATGCATTGGTACTTCTGCCTGCTATTAAGGTAATTTGAACTCTGTAGCTACTTTTTCTTTTTTATACCTACATTAACTTGCAGGTTTTACGTAATTAATTAAAACAAATATGAGTACGAAACGTCGTTGTTAAAAAGGCATATCTTTTTATTCCCAAAATAGAACGGACTAACAGCTATAGAATGCCTTCATATCGGCTGACTGTACAATTTTAAATAAACAAAAAAAATCAAGTATAAGAACATTAATAAAATCAAGATTTTATTTACTCCTGTTATCTTTGAGTATAACCTTTTCTTTTGACGTAACTTTGTCCCACTATATTTTATACTTTATGATATGAGCCTATTGTGGTTGTATAGTAAATTGCGCTGTTTTTTACAGGTGTGGTCTGACTGGATGCTATGCCACAGTAGTGTATGGAATCCACCACCTTCATTTGACAATTTCGAAGTAGAGTTAGTATCATTTTATTTTAGTTATAATTTTTTATACAGAAGTGAAATGTGACAAAGTTTTTGAGTCTGTTTATATATTTATTGTTTTACTTCCGCGTTTAAGTGGCGAAAACGAGCCCTTTATAATTTTGTCGTATCACTCCAGTTTATTGTCACTTTCATTTCTAAATAATGATTATTTAATTTAGAAAAGTGTAAATTACCTTACCGGAGGTTGAAGGTAGGGCGTAAGTTCTGTCCTCATTTAAAATAAATTTTGAAAGTATGGATTTGTTTTAAATGGAAATCAATACAATAAAACTTTGTTGCAACATCTAGAATCAAAAGTGATGATCATTTAAAGAAATCCAGACATTGCTTTAAGCTATACTTTCAAAACTACGGGCATGAGCCTGGTCAAGCAGTTCACAACCATTTTAGCATGTCGCATTATTAATACAATAGTGTGTTAACTCTAAAAGTGTATTTTCTCAGTATCAACGAAAAAGTAATTACTCGCTTCCCGTGAAAGATCTGTGTAATTTTATGTATAAGTTATTTCCTACTTGCCAAATGTACGTATTTAAAATAAAAGAAAAAATAGTAATTTAATGTTTTTGAATAAGGACTATTTTGGCCAGAACTTGCTCACGTAAAGCGTGTCTCATTTTGAGTGAGTAGTAGTTAATTAGATGTATTTTACTTGTTTTTTTACAATATTCTAACGACGTTGTTATTGTCGTGTAGAGAATAAAATTTTACGTCTAATTATGGTATAATCTTGAATGTCACATATTTCGAGTTATAATAACACTATTGAAACAGCAGTGCGATGTGTTCTCTTAAATCACTAATTTATTATTTGATCAAACAGAAGCGAAAACGATCCTTGGGATTGGCTGGCGAAACTGATGAACATCCTAGAGAATCTAGATGACAAGTCGCTCAAGTTCGAAAGTGAAATGAAAGACGGTAAGAAGGTCTATCATCGATTATGTCCCTTTTATTATAAATCAATGACTATCGATGGATATTTTTTTTTTTTTTGTTTTTGTTGGCTCTTATAAATAGCGTCATAATAATCTGAGCGGTCAATCTAAACTAAAATATTACGCATTCAAAGTGGTAAAATGTTATCATTACGTTGGCATATAATATTTTTACCTACTTTTAATAAAAAAAAAAAACAATCTTATATTTTATTAATTTGTCTCGAGCGTGTTTATGCCTTTTTTTTTGCAATATTGTTCTTTATTGGATTGTCAGTCGTTTACATAAAAGTTCAGTGTCTTTTTTACTTTGCGTATTTTATTACTAAAAGGAGTAGAGATTCGCTTCCGGGACCTATAAATAGTGTATCTTGCGGACCAGGGAATACTGGATGTAGATAGAAAGGTGAATATTCAAAAAAATTAAAAACTATTTTTGTCAATAGCTTTTGTAATAAATTAATTTTGAAAATCCATAACAAAATTTAGTTTAGTAGCAATGGAGCTCCTTATGAAAGAGTCCGTCCAGAAAAGTACTGCCACCTTACCTATTTCTGCGCCAAACAGTAATGTGAGAATTACTGCGTTCCGGTTTTGAAGGGTAAGGGTGCTGGTGAAATTATAGGCACATGGGACTTGTCAACATATGTCTCAGGGTGACAGGCGCAGTATGAGTGCCCCTTAGATCTTTGCGATGTAGAGCTCAGAGTGGTACCGCAACTGTTATAGACAGGCGAGTCGCTTAAAAAAAAAAAAAAAGGTGTGTCGCTTTCCACCAGACGCACGACTTGTTCGTCTTGTCACTTGGTATCATAAAAAAAAGTGACTATACGTAATAGTTTCGTATATGCATTTTAGTTAAGGGACGTATCGATTGTAGTAAGAATTGAAAAAGTCAGCCAGCATGTACAGTTGCGTAGTATTGTTTCATTATCACACTTTATATCTGAGTGGAGTGTTGCTTAAAGCTTCTCGTGATTATCCGAGATTTGTACCGGCGTGGGTCAATAGCGCGAAGGTAAAACCTAATTGATCCTTAATGGCACGGTTTTGTTAACAGATGGCAATAGCGGCGTTTTTGATGGCCCTTATAAACAGTTAGCGTCTTAATGATCTGAACAGTCAATCTAAGCAATAATATTACCCTTCCGAAGTGGTAAAGTGTTATCATTACGTTTGCTCATAATATCTTTACCTACTTTTAATAAAAAACAATCTTATGTTAAAAAAATCTGAGAACAAGTGACAATAATTTCCTATAATGCATCGAATTCTTAGGATTTCGCGATTGCTACACATTGAAAATGAATTATTTTTTTCGGATCTAAATCGCTAAATTTTGTTTTTTTTTTCTATCTAACACCAACTGACTAACTGGTAAATAATAGTAGTAGTACTGGTAAATAGTCAGTCGTGACCACGGTACCTGTAAAGATCCCGAAACGTTGGTTTGTTTTAGAAAACAAATATGTTCTTTTCAGGTCTCAAATAATAATTTTATTTTCAATTTCCGTTACACATCGGTAAATATTAATCAATACAACATTACTGTTGCACTGACACTTCCACATACAAAGTTATACGCACTAATTCCTGTTATTGCAAACAAAGTTGATAGTAATTTTGTATAACGGTAATTATTAAACGATCGTTTCAATGATAGCGGTATTGAGTCGAGCCGTCGCATTTTGTTTACCTTTCATATTCCACACTCGTACGTGTTGTTACTTCACACGGATAGTAAAACCGTTTAACTGCCGTGTGAAGTACTCTTACATCACTTTATGTTAGTGATCGATTAAAACGGTGCGTTGTTATATATTTTTTTTGTCATACTCGCACCTGTACTGTCACCATCACGGAATACAAACCAGTTACCACAGTATAACGATGTCTTCTCTACAGTAGCGTAACGACTTTGATGTTCGGCGATACCGCCGCCCGTGTAGGGTTGTCACAAAATGGAAAAAATGTGATTATTGTTATAACGTAATCATTTATCATAAATGATTATTACTTACCAATAATACACATAATTATTTAATAGGGATTACATCATTGCCAAGAAAAGTAAGTACTGTACTCCAGGCGATAATTTTCTTTAATAGATACGGAACAAAAACCTACCTTAATAAAAACTTCTTCTGTCTTTAAAAAGAGGGCATAGTAGCCGAGTATAACAAGTGCGGTAAGTCCATACAAACTTAACAGCTCGGATGTGCGCATTGGCATAAGCTCGCGATGCACTCGCGTTGTATAGCGGTTGCTCGGTGTTTAAAAAATGACATCAATTAGTAAACGTGTTTATTGTTGTGTTTGTGGTAATTTGAACACGAGTGCCTTAAAATTCAAAATTGTCCAGCAGTATCAAGATACCAATCCGCGATACTGGTATAAAAACACCGACAGCTACAGTACCTACTGCATTTAACACAGGTTATTTCAATATAACACCAGAATACTGTGATGAACACTTTATATTTTTCGAATTATGTTTACAACCTGTAGGTACAACTAAAATAATAATGTAACAACCCTACGCTCCGAGCGAAGTGTAGGCCTTTACGCCGAACATTCGAGAGTTGTCCTATTTGCCCTATTATTTTTATACTACGATAGTAGTGAGGCGTGCCCGCTTTGTTGTTGAATGCAATCCTTGGCATTTAGTGTATATCTTTACCATACTTGTCATTACTTATGTCAAGCATGCCAAGTGGCTTTTAAAATCATGCAGTATTCACATCACATATCTGTATGTTAGTAACGAAACAAGCTTAAAACCTAGTATTGCACTAATTGTCTTTTTATAATTAATACGTGAATATTCTGACAGTGAACGATTTAATTCTGCTTTCCCCTTTCCTTCTTCGGGGGACTAGATGTAGGCTGGAGTTCCACCCCTATCACGCGATCAATAAGTTAGCGATTATTGAATCGAAAGGACTAGGAAATTACATGCAATTAAAATTCGATAAAATTTCCATTTAAAATGAATTGACCCTTACACGACTGTTCAATCCCTATGTAAGGTTAACAACCAGATTTAGCTGTAAAACTTGCAGTAAAAGTCGAGTCAGAGACCTGCGACTCGTTTTAGATGTAATTGATGACCTTTTAAAGGCTATAAAATGGGTGGTAAGGTCTACAATGTCATCTATATGCAGATTACAATTGTAGTTACGTGCCATACCAAATACGTGTACTTTTGAGATACTATTTGTAGACTTAAAGACGACAACAGAGAACGTGTTAAATCGGGTTGCATTGTTGCCGGTAATAAAAAAGATTGATTGATGTAATTACCGATCGGACAGACGGGAAACACTCGTGATGTTGACTATATTTGTCCAGGATATAATTCTATTATGTGCATTCTCAGACGTGTTATTATTGGTACAGGTCTGGCGATAGTGCGGCTCGCGGAGGACGCCTCTCTGGCAGGGTTCACGCCATTGATGTATATGGAACCTGCGGTGGCATGGACGCACGACGACCCCGCCGTGCCGCCACACGCCGCCGAGCACGCACTGCGCACACGCAAGCTACTCTTTTTTGGCACTGAGTTAGTCAACATTAATAACTTAATTGTTTTGTATTTATTGCGGTTTTCTTTGTTATTCCTCATGAACAAAAATGGTTGTTGAAAATGGACACAATTTTTTTCGACTTTTTACTAAAGCACTGCCCTCGTAACGAAAAAAGGCACAAGTATATACTATAATATATACTTTATATAGCAGTTGTACCTTTTTTCGTTCTGAGGGCAGGGCAGCTTGTTTCATGAATTTTTCAAGCTAGTTGAATTATCGTTAAATAAGCTAAAATCGTTAAATAAATTATGCTCCTAAGTTTTATTATTTGGAATGGAATGAATAATTTCATTCACATGTATTATTTTTGTATTTGTTTTAGATATCTAGTAGGAGTGGAGCCACCAGTTCTAAAACTGGAGTACCCCGCTGGGGCTCCTCCGCGCTACGTGAGCGCAGTTCAAAAAGCTACAGTGACCAACCTGCCCTTGCAACACTTGGTAACTATACCTGACCAAAAGGTTAGCATACCTAAGTTTGAACTTGATTTCTATACATGACATTTTAAAATATTCTCTTTACTGAACAAGAAAAACTACACTTTGTACCTGATGAAATTCCATTTTTTTTTGGTGTTTTACAAATGAATGTGCCGTGTTCAAACTTGGAGTGAAGTGAGAAATTGGTAGTCACTTTTATGAGCACATTTTTTTTTATTTGCACGAACGCACTTTATTATTTGTATTTGCCAATAGATAGTAGATGACTTATTTTATACAGTTCTTTTTTAATTATAACGGTAGTTAGTTATTTAAGTTACATGACACGAGTTAATCCCGACCTGTCACACAAATTTCAGTACAACAAATTTGTCACAGTGTAGACACGTTGGAACCTGTTTTTTTTTCTGTCTGTGAGTTAGTGGAGTCGGGATTAAATCGATGAATATCATAAGATGAAGCAATAGAGTACATGTTTGTTTGCAGTCTGAAGACTCTGAGGATGATAGTATGGTAGTGTCAAGTGGCCCTACCAGTATGAGCGAAAATGTGGACGGCTCGGAGGGAGCCTGCGAAGCTACAAAAAGACTGCTAAAGCGGAAGGAACAGCTGGAGTCTAGAAAAGCCTCGTTGGAGAAACGCAGAGAGCGTATGCAGGTTAGTAAATGCAAAATCTGAGATCTGGAAAATAATCTTTATCATTGTTGTGATTAATTGCAGTGTAGAACACTTGAGTTTAAGTCTTTCCTTGTTCTTTGTTATTCTAAAAAAAATACAGCTCATTCAGTAACAATCTCATACCTACTTCTCTCTACATATTTAAGAGATACAATCGCGACGCAAACCCAGGTTTTATATTCATGTACAGTAGTACATGAATATAAAACCTGGATGGACTGTAAAATATAGATATTATTCGTAGTTAACCTATGTTTTTAATTTAATTAAAGCGAAAAAATAACATAAAACAAGATCACGTCAAATCATAAACAACAAAGCCATCAATAAAAATATAAAAGAGTTTGCAAAACTAACGTTTCGAATTTACATGTCTGAAAATATATTCAACATAAGCGACTGCATCGATGCAGTCGCGCGTATCAATGCAAACGCGCAACTGCCTGTACAACTGCGCGTTTTACAGGCAGTTGCGCGTTTGCATTGATACGCGCGACCGACCTACGCGTGATCCTTTTATTGTGCGTGAGAATCTGATTTATCTTCCCTATAATCTATTTATTCGTTTAGCCTATGTATATATTTTTTTATAAATTATATTTTTTTAAATTTGGAATCTGCAGGAAATTCTTCGTGGCGGTTGGGTAAGCGTAGAAGTAGAGGTGCGCCCACACTGGTTGGTTCCCGATACAAACTGCTTCATCGACCATCTCGCCCTGCTGCAAGCCGTAGCTGCTATGAATTCGCAGCCCTACTTACTGGCCGTACCCCTTGTCGGTTAGTATTAACATTATTGTATTGGTACAGAAGGGAACGCTTTTCATAATCAACATTTGAAAATGTTTTTACTACATACAATTTTTTAGCTGTAACGTCAGTCATGTAATAGTGATGAACGTTGGTCGCCAGCTAACTATTGTTATTAAATTTATTGGTGAATAGGGCACGCAAACCGGTTACTCAGTTAACCGAAAAACCGAGTAACCGTTCATTTTGGAACCCGGTTTTCAGCTAAAAAAAATCCGGGTTTTTGGGTTTTGTCTTAAAACTATCATCGTAAATTCGTAACTCATAATATCATCCTACTGTGATTTAAATGATAAATAAACGTTAACTAAATGCTAGGCACTCGGGTACCTGACTACAGTGTAGCAACAGCGTCCGCAAGATGGGTGGAGGTAATGTAGTGAGGCGTGAGTGATGTGCGCGTGCGCGAGCCATATAGCGTCAACAACTATTAAAAAAACTTTGTAGTTAAAAAATGTTTATCTTTATAAATATGCATATTTATTTTAGAATAGTGCCAAGTGTTGTAGATTTGTTTTTTTTTATTATAATTCCTGAAGTTGATTGATCTCATTGCGGCTGTGAATTCCATAAATAGTAAAAATAATGTAAAAAACACTGATTTAACGATTTTTCAATATTTAAAGAATTATTTGAGTGACATTTGAAAAATATCCAAACAAACCGAATAACCGAGTAACCGAAAAAAAAAAAATTTCGAAACCACTCGGTTTTTGCTTGCCTTTCTGGTTTACAAATGCAACAAAGCTTCTAGAGGAAAGAGAACCAATAATTTATCTATTTCACAGAGATAATATAATAAGATTCATTTATTCATTCAATCATTTGGATATAGATCCGATCAACAGATACACGTATCAGGAGTTGCTGCTTAAAGTTCAACAATATAATCTGTGGTCTTATAAAGATGTTTGTGGCTTCTTTTAGAATTGAAGTAGACCCTTATCGCTCTTTACTTATGTTCTTTGGCAGTGTTGACGGAGTTGGAAGGTTTACGCAAATGTTCGCGAGTAGGCGAAAACGCACAAGCAGCATTGACCTGGATTAGCGAGGGGGGTGGCGGCGGGATACGACTGGCGACGTCACGGGGGTCCTTATTAGCATCGCGAGCGTTCACCGCCGAGCGCGATCAGACACGAGCAACCAACGACGATCGCGTGTTAGCTACTGCTCTCAACTTGCATGTCACTCTTGCTACTGAACCTGGTAAGCCCTTTTATAGTGAACATTCAATATTTTTCTTAACACTAACTGGAATACAATTGTTTTGGATAGAGAAAACCGGTGACTTATAGAGTGCTTTAGTTTGTGTCAAGTTATGCTCCATTTCACGATTACAGCTATTAATGGTTCAGAAGTGTTTTGTTACGTTAGCGGATCTTGTTTTGGATCCCGGAAGGAAACTAGCATTTCCAAGGTTTTATCTTTAGAGTCTGAGAAGTATTATTTCATAATTGAATGTTATTAATCTTAACAGACACCCGTGGTGATGACGGCGGCGAAGGGAAATATGTACGACGCGTGCGGGAAGTTGTACTGCTAACTGACGACCGCAACTTGCGCGTTAAGGCACTGGCTGCAGAGCTGCCCGTGCGCGACCTACCTTCTTTCGTGCACTGGGCCGGCGTTGACACTGCGGTAAGGGTTAATAAAGTATAATGACGTCAGTATATCAAGCGACGGAACAACAAGTTGTGAGGTTGGTCGTAAGTGACATGAAGATTGTTGTTTCTAATTATATCTTTTGCTTGGACATTAAAAGAATTCAAAGAATTTCTCGCACCTCGGGGTCAGAATGGGCTAATTAGGGAATGTGTTTAATGTAAGTAATGTAATGTTTTATTAGACAACCCTTTGTATAAAACTTTTTTATGATATCAAGTGACGGGATTAACAAGTCGTGTGCTTGGTTGTAAGTGACATGAAGATTGTTTTTCTAATTATATCTTTTACTTAGATGTTAAAAATAACTCGGAGAATTTCTGGGACCTACGACTCTGAACGGGCTAATTAGAGAATGTGTAGTAGCAGTAGAGTAGCCTTGTGAAAGACGGCATTGGCAATAAATGAAGTGCCAATTATCCATACAAACCATTACATAAAAACATTAAATAAAATATACGTAATAATAATAATAATAATACCGGGAAATACGCCTCTCCCATTTAAAAATTCAAAATTAGTCTTTTAGGCCTTGGGAGAGGCGAGAGTTTAAAATAAATACGAAAATAATAATAATAATAATAATAACGCGCAGACTCAACATAGCCCCGCAATAGGTAAAGCCTGTGTTGCGGGTGCCATGATCACAAAAATAGACGACCACAAGTTACACCCAAACTCACGAGAAAAATAAATTTAGGCCATACAAATATTTACCAGACCCGGGAATCGAACCTGGGACCTCTGGGTGGCAGTCCAGCATGGTAACCGTTCGGCCATAGAGGCAGTTAAATAAATAGTAATAGTAGCAGTAGAGCTGCTTGTGAAAGTATTGATCCAGGAAAGTACTGCCACCTTACCTATTTCTACCGCTAAGCAGTAATGTGAGCATTACTGCGTTCCCGTTTGGAAGGGAGAGGCTGCTAGTGAAATTACTGACAAATGGGACTTGTCGGCTTATGTCTCAGGGTGACGGGCGCAGTGGCAGTGCCCCTAAGATCTTTGCGATTTAAAACCATGAGTGGCACTGCAATTGTTATGTATAGGCGTGTCGCTTACCTCCAGGCGCACGACTTATTCGTCCCGTCCCGACTAACAAGTCGTGCTCCTAGTGGTAAGCGACTCGCCTGCCACTGTACCCGTCACCCTGAGACATAAACTTGACAAGTCCCAAGTGCCTGTAATTTTACACCTTTAGCCCTTAATAACGCACACACTCAACATGGCCCCGCACTAGGGAAACCCTGTGTCGCGGGTGCCATGGACACACACATAGACAACCACAAATTACACCCAAACTCACGAGAGAAATAAATGTAGGCCATACAAATATTTCTCCCGGCCCGGGAATCGAACCCGGGGACCTCTGCGTGGCAGTCCGGTATGGTAACCGTTCGGCCACGGAGGCAGTTAATGCCCTTACAAATTATTTACAAACACTTACAAATGGGAACGCAGTAATGTTTACATTAACGCTTAGCGGCAGAAATAGGTAAGGTGGCAGGACTTCCATTGACGACCTCTTTCACAAGGAGCTCCACTGCCCCTGACAGAGGACTTTCTATTCAATATAATACTAGAACAAAGTAACGAACTTTCTTAATTTTTAATATAAATACATCTAGGTTGACCTTGGCACATCCTGAAAGGTCGTAAGAAGATTCTACATCCTCAAGAAGTTAACGCCTACTTCAAACAATAATGTGGAAATTAACTTAAAAAACGTAGGTTTTGTACAAAAAATAAACCACAAATTCTAAATAGTTTTCTTCTTCCACAGAACGTAAAACCAACTGGAACGGACGACACGGTTAGCGGACAAGTGACCAGTAATCGGACGACTAATTAGCTCATAATATTTTGACTTACTGTAATTATATCGACACGCGATGTAACTTAATGTTGCGGAATGATAGTGCTTAAACCAAGTCTAACCTTGAATCGACGGACTGTACGTACACGTCTCACTCTAGTATAGGAATTGACTAGTATAAGTAAAATTAATACACCAATAGACGGATATATTAATAAATTTTGTTACGAGCTTTAGGGTTCCACCTCTGTGTTCCTGAGCTACATTTTACTTTGTTATTTTTACGTATTTTCAGTTATTATTTCTAAGGTATTAGATAAATCGTAAATTTAGTGTTGCTGAGCTATTATTTTTATTTACTTTTTGTAATATACATATTAAGTATATTTTTTATTATTTTGTAGCTAGGTAATAGACATGAATGAACTATATTGCCTGCTTGTTACATCAAGTACACGATCCATGGATTCTTTTTTCTTCTTTACATTTTATTAATTGACTTTAATAAATAATATCATTGGAAATTTTTAATCTTATTTATCTATTTTCTCTACTGTTCGATTGGAATGCCTCGTGCCAATTTTAGCCTAAATTGTGTTGTGTCTTATTTTGACGATTCTCTTATAAAGAAAATAAGCAATCTATGAATGAATGGTGGTAATACAGTGTTATTAGCCCGTGACTTTGAAAGTTCGCGTACACACTCTAGTAGATCATAACTTGCAACTTGAATTTATGTAGTATGTGCTTAATCTCTCAAGTCGCTAGCTAAAATCATAGTGATTTAGATATGTAATTTTAAATGTCGGACTGTTGTTCTTAAGTTGTAGTATCCACTCTTTAACCACAAAGTTGTTAGGTTACAGTGTTATAAACGACGTACTGTATCGAGTACCCCGCAAAGTACAAGTTAAACATAGTTGCATTGATGCATTGATTCGTAAGTTTACGCTGGCTATTAAAATGTAAGTTCAATGTTGACAATCGCTTTTCATCTCCGTTGCGCAAAATTTTATAGTTAATTAAGGTTCCTATGTACACTTACACTTCCAAGTGTAGGCTCGATTGACCACGTCCTTCATGTAGTAAATGCGTGTTATGAAAATGTGTTTTTATAAAAGTTTACAAAGGTACTCTATGAACATCGACAGTGAGGTGTTTCGTAAAATATTTGCCTTTAGATAGTTATAATTGTGAGCAATAAAAGAGTAATAAATTCATCATAACATAGTACTCGCTTTCTGTGTTTATAAGTACGCAGGTCTTATAAAGTTACTTTTTACCATACCGTGAATAAATAGACAATTTTACATATAAATTATCATAGAACTATGATCATCACTATATATTTGCTGAAAAATGTCCTATATCCATGGTTCACATGACCATGACAACCTTGTGATAAGGCTGTAATGACGTTGATATTCATTTCTGTAACAAATGTTTCGTATGACGAATATAATTATACGTCTAGACGCATTACCAGAGGTTAAAAAAAATTATCCGCTTTATTTTATGCGACATTCAAGATGATCACCGTTGTATGATGATGTAATTGAGTTCATATACAATAATAGAGAATTTTGTTCTTGTTGCCAACATGGGTTATGAGTGCATGTGCCTTTGAATGTTACGATTATTAGCAAATACAGATTAACGTTTATTAATTGTGTGAATATTGTATCAAATGCTGACACAGTACATTCAAATTTAAACTGTTTTCCTGCCTGCGGCAAATCCTTATTTAGACCCATGTTCTTTTTTAAGTACACTTAACGTATTTTATTTGTAGACAAAATAGAAATTATCCATTAATATAAAAAAAACAGATTTATGAAATAGTTACTGTAGTTAAAATTATTAATTTCATTTTGAAAATTTGATGCTGTTAATTCATTTGTCCTAATCATGAAGTTTTAATAAACATTGAATTACTTCTCATGAGACTTTTAATTATAATTCTACCTATTTATGTCGACTCTAGCGCCCACTCATACAAGCTGTATTTTGACATTACAATTACAGTTTATCAAAACTAACAATTAGCAGTTGGCGCGACAGCATGACAACTGCCAACTGTTAGTGCAGCAAGCAGTCGTGCCGTTAGATTTGCAATTGCAAGTGAATTGCTCTAGCATTCGCAGTTGCACCGACTGCATGCAAACTGCTTCCCGACCGCATTTCAACAGCTATTTTGCAGTTGCGATGTAGTCGAAATTTTGCTCGTATGACTACATCTTAACGCTTCATTTATCAATATAAATGAAGCCTTAAGGTGTATTTATACATAGTAGTAGTCAATCAGGCGAACCGGAATGGAAGCGAATTTTTGTAACGATATGCTGGCGCATACCGCGGAAGATTTAGGCTTGTATCTATACTCGAGTCAAATTCAATGAAGAATGTTTAATCACAACGTTGCTAGGCGACCAATGATGACATAGGAAAAGAAATTTTTATTCGATGCTCATTATTAAGGCTTGCTCTGCCCACGACCTGCTCCCTTAATTTGAATTTAAATAGGTAAGTAGGTAAATTGGGTTATGTAGAAGTAATACTTACCTAGCCGATTATTTTAAAGTTTACAAAATACCTATTGATACGTATGATTTAGGAATAAAAATAACTTTCTGCATCCTATTAATATTTACTGCTAGATGTCAAGTAATGGTAGATGAAAAGAAACAAAATCGTAAGATTTTATTTGATATTAATTTACTACATATTATATCATCCAGCATCTATTTCCGATTCTGAACTTGAATTACCATCAGAACTCGAATGTTTGCAATCTCTACCTTCAAATCAAAAAGTTACTAGGGATGACACAGTTTTACAAATAATTAATTACTGATCATTTTTATATCATTTTTAGGCGACTTGAAACTTCTGTTGAATAATATTCATTATAAACATGGCTTCAAGATTTAGTATTATCCATAATCTAGACGAATATCGTAGGAAAATATTAAATTGTGAATAACTGTGAAAGAGTCTTAAGTTTCAACCCTAAAAATCATATGTTTTTTTTTGTTGACATTTATTCTACATTGAATTTGGCTAGAGTACGTTACACAATTGACCAAGTTCATTACGCTATGTACAATATCGTTACAAAAATTTGCTTCCATTCCGTTTCGCCGCAATACAAATTGAGCCTTAGGCATGCTATCTATAACATAAGATAAGTACGATGTGCACTATAGATTTTGCAAATGCACATAATAATTTATTTATGATTGTGACATGATGAATCTTAAGTTTACGCAATATTGGTGTAATATTCTTAATTAACATTTAATGCCTTATTGGCGTCTATACAAGGTCGGAGTTCATCAAATTACATTATTACAAGTTGTTTACAAAGTAGATTGAATTGTAGTTACGCTAATTGTAGAAAAGCTTTGGTTAAGTAGCGCGTGGCAATGAAGTTAGAGGTTATTGTATTGAATAATTTTCAAAGCAGTATTGTTGAATAGGTTTATGTATGAATATAAATCTATTGAGGTCTGTTGAGTGAGAAATTCCGACGTTAAGTCTTGGGAATTGGCAACGTTCGCGAGAGGCTGGGTCGAGCCATCGCGCCGCGCGGTGCCGATGCCGGTGCTCAGGCTGTAAAAGCACCGTTATTCTTATTTACCGTGCGCATCTCGCTTTAGGCGCTTATGTTGGCTCTTATTTAGTACTTATAGGAAGGTGCAATACGATAAAATAATACTTTGTTACAGACGGATATGTACTAGGATTCGTCTGTTAAGTTCTTAGTTCTATTTACCTATAAGTAGGTTACTTTCATTTAATAGTGCTCATAAAGAAAAAAATGGTGATACCTACCATATGACTTAAGCAGGATGTTAGATATTTCTTATAAGTAACTCTTTAGTGACTTACTACCAGATTAAATGGTTAGAACAGTATATACTTATATAGATTTTGTCATAATAGTAATAATAATAACGCGCACACCTGATAGCTCCGCACTAGGGAAACCCTGTACCGCGGGTACCATGGACACATAGACAACCACAAGTTACGAGACAAACAAATATAGGGCATACAAATATTTCTCCCGGCCCGAGAATCAAACCCGGGACCTCTGCGTTAATAAGTCATAGGTAAGTTATTAGGTTAAGCCGCTCATATCCAGTAACGGCGTTTACTTCAGGAACGTAAATATCAGAATATTGTAGTAGGCACAGGGTAGCCCGTGTCGCTGAATGTATTTAAAAAAATCAACAACGGGATTTACAGTGCGATTTTCAAGTGCTTTCTGTGTAGTTGCCACATACTGTTTCTCCATAAATAACTATCAACAACGTACTGACAAAATTCAATAACTTACATTGAACATTTTATATTGAATCAATATAAGCACTAAGGCAAGAAAAGTAGTGACATATTTGGGTGCGGTACTATTTAAGTGCTGTTCATGAACGGGTTAAGTTATGAACTTATACAAACGAAACGTAATCGAAACTATATAAGTATACAATACAATACAAATAATTTATTGTTCTTTTCCACCTTAACTATAAACTTCTTATTGATAACGTTACGAATTGTAAAATTTTATACATTCTGATGTAGAAATTTTCACTGCAAAAATTCGAACTCCAAAATGGTCGATAAAGCTTATCGTTTGATCATCTTAGCCATTCAATATACCTAGAAGTTTGTAAGTAAACCGAATCACCTTCATATTTAAATTGGGTAGTAAAAAAGCTCCTAATTAAAAATGGGCTTATTCAAATTATAAATGCGTTATTTGCTACCGAAAACTTTTGTGTGAATAAAAATATGGAAACGACCGAATGAAATGCCGATAGCGAAATAGCGAAAAATGTTGCTAAGGCAATGCTACTCTACCGACTAAATTTATATTTTACCGAAAATTAAAAGCGACCTTTCATTTTATAAACTTTTGGTGCTTGTGGAACTTTCCAACATACGGAAATACTATTATAAGTGGACAACACAGGACATACCCACGTCGGTAAATAGTAATATTTCTTTCGGAAGTTTATTATATTTGTGATTTGACCAAGTTCTTTTTTGTTTTTTTTTATTATACTAAGTGACGAAACGAACAAGACTTATACCTGGTGGTAAGTGACACGCCTGTCCATAATATGTGCAGAACTTTAAATCGCAAGGGCACTGCCTCTGCGCCCGTCGCCGCCGTGAGACATAAGTTGGAAGTCCCATGTGCCTGTAATGTCACTATAAACCTTACCCTTCAAAATCGAAAGTCAGTAATGCTCGCATTATTGCTTGGCGGCAGAAATAAGTAAGGTGTACTTCCATGGATGAACTCTTTTACAAGAAACTTTACTAGTACTCAAGTACTAGTATCGATATATATGTGTTTATTCGATATATTCTGAGTTTATTTTTCGGAAACTCATTTTGACACAGCTTAATTAGTATTACAGTTAGCTTTATTTAATTTATTTTTCGGAACGTTTATTACTTTCCACATTGACTTAAAAATAAATGGACGACGGGTCTAATACAAAAACCACGAAAAAAATGTCCCAAGTCAACCTATTCGAAATTTAAATTGTAATGTCATCGCAGTATCGCGCTGTCAGTAGAACAAATGAAGACTAAAGCGGTGTGTCGCGCTCTGTATACGATTTTAGCGCCTTACAAGTGCGGACACTTTTTAGCGCGGACCCGACGTCCATATAATTGTAAGTCAATGACTTTCCATTAAAATTTATTCAACACGCACTAAATGGCCGGCTTTTTTTCGCGACTAGACGACCTCCTTAATGAAAAAATAAATAAAATTCTAACTTGTCAAAAAATAAATTAAGGTCTTTTATAATAATAATAAATTAGTGTGTACACGTTAATAATATTAATAATAATAAAGAGCATATTCATAACCCCGCACTAGGCAAACCCTGTGTCGCGGCGTGTCATGAACACACACATAGACAATCACAAATTACACCTAAACTCACGAGAGAAATAAATGTAGGCCATACAAATATTTCTCCCGGCCCGAGTATCGAACCCGCGACCTCTGCGTCACTCCAGTATGGTAACCGTTCGGCCACAGAGGTAGTATTTTGTTCAAAGTACGATGTAGCAGGTGAAAAAAAAAACATTGCAATAAAAGTGCGCATGTATATCACTAATCGACGTCATTAGCTGAGATTGATTGATGCTTTACAACAGTACCTACTCCCACGTAACAATTGAAGTTTTCTTTGTCTTAATTGGCTTTTCTTGTCATTCTCGAAGTATCATCGATTACGGCGATAGCGTTAGATGCATATTTGAGTCGTCTGAGTTGATCAGGCGCATTTATTGAGATTTTTTGTAAAATAACTCCAATAGTTTTATTATGATTATATAGCGGCGACGAATGCCGAAAGTGAGTACAAAGATCCGTAACAAAACACATAGGAGAATTTCGACGACTCGGTAAGTGGAACTGTAGCTCAGATGTTTAGAGCCATGCTACGGTGCAGCATGGACGTGGGTTCAAGTCCCACCGGGTCGACGAAAGTTTTTCTGTGTGTTCGATCTTTGTATTCATTGATCAGACGCGTTGAGTCTGTTGAGACTTTTAAAGCTTTACTCAAAGCTCGTTACCCTATACTCTAATTATTCTTCTTTCCTATTCTTACGTTATAGTTTTTGTTATTTGTTTTTTATACCTCCTACCTTTATTTTCTTTCCTCCGTGGTTAGAAGTGAGGCTATTGTTAGGAAATAAAAAGCAACAGACACGGAAGATGTGACATTGAGATATATTATTTTTTAACAAACATGACATCGAATACTCGTACATATCATAAACCAGCTAGGTACAGATTATTATAAACATATAAAGAGGTTCAATGTTTAACACACCCTCTTAATCTGTATCTATTAATACGATACACGGTAACAAATAAAAGCTAGATAACAAAGGCTATGTTGGATAAAGAAAAGAACATTATAAACTATTGCACTAATGTCGCGAATATTTGTCGCGTTAAGTAACACCTAAACCTCGCGTACAAAGGTAATGTTTTTCTTTAGATAGAGCTTTAGTTAGCACATCAGCAAGCATAGAGTCAGTCCGCAAATACTTCAACTCAATGCTTTTGTTATCTTTTAGAACACTTCTAACAAAATGAAACTTGATGTCTATGTGTTTGCTCCGAGAATGGAATACGGGATCATTGGCTAAGCAGATCGCTCCTTGATTATCAACATGTAATGTAACTCCAGCGAACTGTGGTAACCCAATTTCATTAAATAAACTATTTAAATACATAGCTTCCTTCATAGCTAATGCTAAACCTACATATTCCGCCTCACACGATGAAGTTGATACAGTTTTCTGTTTTTGTGATTTCCAGGAAATACACGCGCCACCTAATATAAACGCATACCCTGAGTAGGAACGTCTATCAATCACACAACCTCCCCATTCAGAATCAGTATATCCAGTAACAGACTTACCAGTTTTTGTATAAGTCAGATTATAATCAGCAGTTCCTTTTAAATATCGCAATACGCGCTTCGCTGCTATCCAGCACTCTTCGTTCGGCTTCTCTACGAACTGCGCAAGTTGTGCAACCGCATTCGCAATATCGGGTCTCGTTCCTGTAACCAGGTACATTAATGAGCCTATTAATTCCCGATATGGCCAGCGCACATCACTATCACTGTCAGTTTTCTCTTCAGTTTCGTTGAACTTGAACTTTTTACCGACTTCCATTGGGGTAGTCGCTATATTACAATCTTTCATATTATATTTATTCAATATATCTTCTATATATTTACGTTGCGATAATTTTATTTTGTTGTCCGTCTTGACAATGTCAATTCCCAACATATACTTCGCAATTCCAAAATCTTTTAAGTCAAACTCACCAGCCAGTTCTTTTTTAAAATTTTCTATACAATCTTCATTTTGTGACGCTATCAATATGTCATCGACATAAATGCATACAAAGAGGTTTGTAGTTTCGCTATTTTTAAAATAAAAACATGGTTCATTCAAAGCTTGTTTAAAATCCATACTTTTAAGTTTTTCATCCAACCTTATATTCCATTGTCTACCGGCTTGTTTCAAACCGTATAACGACCTCTTTAGTCTACACACGTCTCCGCCAGCTCCCAGATCTTTCATCATCTTCTCAGCTCGCTTCCGTATCTCAAAAGATGTTTCTTCTTTGATGAGGGTCATCAAACATTGCTTCAAGAGTTGTGGAACCTGCATATAAACTTCTTCTTCCAAAAAGCCGTTTAAATATGCTGTATTTATATCCAGCTGATGTATCTTCATGTCTAATTCGACTGAAAGCGCTGTCAAGAGTCTTACAGTTTCTAAGCGAACGACTGGGGCAAAGGTATCATGATAGTCTATTCCATGACGTTGACTATACCCTTTTGCTACTAATCGTGCCTTCTTCTTTTCACTCTTATCGACATTCAGCTTCGTTGTCAATACATAACGACAACCTACTACATCACGTCCTGCCGGTTTCTTCACAATGTCCCATGTGTCATTTTTAACTAAACTCTTTATCTCGGATAATATAGCCTGTTCCCATCCGTAGCTTTCTGCACTGGTTAAGGCTTCCTTTAAGCTTACTTCTGCTACTCCAATAAAATCAAAACAGTCAGTAAATCTATCTTCTCCCTGTACAGCTTCCACGTCTTCTTGATGTTCTGACTGTACCTCAGTCATGCGATAGATTTTCTTCGGACGACCTACATGGCCTTTCTCGAATCGGGGTCTTCCTGGAGCTCTTTTTAATATCCGTTGAGAATCCGTAGTTTCAGGGCGTTCTTGATGTGAGCAACTCTCCATTGGTACGCTAACAGGTACATCTCCTGCGCCAACATTTTGAATGGGATTTTCAATGTGCTCTATCGGTTGGATATCTATATCCACTGCACTTGGCTTCAAAACTTGAGTCTCCAATCTCAGTATCTCTATCTGAAATGGATCAGTTCTCTGACTACTTTCTTTATTTTGGTTCGTAATCGGATTGCATTTATGAAATCTGACATCTCTTGCTACGATGACTTTCCTTTCATGTGGCAACCAAACTCTGTAACCTTTTGACTCTCTAGGGTAACCAACGAAGATTCCCTCAACACTTCTAGGCGCAAATTTATCCTTGCCTGGATGTTTGTCCAGCACATGAACTTTGCTACCGAATGTCTGCAAATAGTTCAGTTTGACGGGTTTCTCGTACCATTTCTCGAAGGGTGTTTTACCTACTAGGCTCTGGGTGGGGCATCTATTTCTGATATGACATGCTGTAACAATCGCATCAGCCCAGAAACCTGAAGATAGTCCCGATGACAGGAGCATGCATCTTGCCATTTCTACGAGCGTCCTATTTTTCCTTTCAGCCGAACCATTCATCTGAGGTGTATAAGGAACTGTCAATCTTCTCTGTATACCTTCTTTCTTTAAGAATTCGTCAAATTCGCGATTACAATACTCTCCCCCGTTGTCTGTCTGGAGATATTTAATCTTCTTGCCTGTCAAATTTTCTACGTATCTCTTGTAGATCTTAAAAACAGTAAAAACTTCACTTTTTTTACTTAGCAAGTAAACTTCACACCATCGCGTACAACAGTCAATAAATGTGACAAAGTACTTTGCACCACCTATCGCCGTATTTTGCATAGGTCCTACTACATCGGAATATACAACCTTAAGTTTCTCATCGCACGGTCCGCTAGATTTCGAAAAAGATAACGCACTCATCTTCCCTTTCGCACAAATATCACAGTCGTACAATTCGGTAACATCCGATAACTTTATATTGTTACCAGAACTTTTCAAAATTTTGAAAAGATCCTGCGCATTCAAATGACCTAATCGTTCATGCCAAGACCAAACTTCCGTATTCTTCATTGAAGAAACCAACGAAGTTTGTGCATGTTGCTCCTTGATGTAATATAAATTACCTCTGCGTTCCGCAGTCAACCTTATTTTACCATCGCTATCAGTAACTAGAGCCATGTTACTTTTAAACGTAACATCATAACCTTTATCTGCGATTTTTGCTACTGAAATTAGGTTACTGCGCAGATCGGGAACAAGTAATGTGTCTGGCAAATTAATAACAGTTTCGCTAGAGTCATTGTTACATGCCAATAATCTTACCGTACCCTTACCTTGTACCTCTGTGCTCGAATTAGTAGCCATATTTAATTTACCAGTGGTAGGTCGCAATTTGTCAGTAAATTTAGTAAAATCGTTACATAAATGTGATGTACACCCGCTGTCGATAATCCAATTTCCATTCTCGTTACAAACAGTATTACAGTTGTCTGAAACACAATTGAATGTTAAAAAATCGTAATCAACTACATCTACATCATCATTATTAAATACACATTTCACAGTTTCATGACAATTTTTCTTCGCCTTAGGACATTCCGAAGCTCTATGTCCAAACTGGTGACATTTAAAGCATTTAAATTTAAATTGTGGCTCGTGCTCAGTAACTTTGGTGCTCTGTTTTGTCGGTTTTCTCTTCACTAGCAGTGCTTCCGACTTTGATTGGTGTCTAGAATTACATTCTTCTAGTATTTTAATTTTTAGTATCTCTGGATCTGGTAATTCGTCTCTGGATTCGATCGCACATCGAAAGTTCTCAAAACTTGCAGGCAGACTGTACAGCAACATGATCGAAAGCAAGTCATTATGAATATCTACTTCCATCTCATTCAGCTTGTCTTTAGCCTCAAAGAACTTACTAAGATGTTCTGCAACATCACCACCATCATCCAATTTTTGTAGAGTTAATTGCTTTAATAAAGTGGCCTTTCGCGCAGGTCCTTTAGATGCAAAAATGGAATTAAGTTTCAACCATACCTCTCTTGACGTTTGACAGCCTCTGACGTGCCTTAACTCACTAGGGCTTATGGATAAAATCAGATCTGCTTTCGCCTTCGCATCAGCTGCTTCCCAGTCTTCAGCGGGGCCTGTAGGCTTTGGTTTCTTTCCATTTACGTAATCCCATGCATCATTCTTTATGAGTAAAGCTTCAACCTGAAGACGCCAACTTTCGTAGTTTTCTTTATTTAGATATTCAATACGTACGGAACTCATTTTATTTAGCTCTCGTGCCCTCAGTGCTCTTTTTGACTCTTCGCACTACGTATTCCTAAAAATACTACTTCACGCAATTTAACTTTAATTGATATAACAATATAACTTTTCTTCACTTATTACTAGTTATTTCAGGTTTCTGGGCCCATAACCATTGTTAGGAAATAAAAAGCAACAGACACGGAAGATGTGACATTGAGATATATTATTTTTTAACAAACATGACATCGAATACTCGTACATATCATAAACCAGCTAGGTACAGATTATTATAAACATATAAAGAGGTTCAATGTTTAACAGCTATCAGCGAAAAAAATTAATAAATTAAATATTTTTATATACATGTAAATAGCACTTAAATATAAAATAATCATGTACCTCTACAATATCATGTTCTACAATATCATTTGAGGAATATTGTAGAAAAAAAAATGAGTGCGAGTGTCACCACTTTTGCGCTGATAGCCTCTTTTTCTTACTTCAGTATATTATTTATTTTTATTAGTGCAAGTATGTTATGTTTATTCAATTCGTAGCATTTGCTGCGCTCTTATTATGTAATATCTTTAGATTTATCATGTGACCCGGAGGGTGCATGGAAGGATGCTGGTGAAATGACAGGCACATGGGACATGTTAACTTTTGTCACGGGGTGACGTGCGCAGTGGCAGTGCCCGACAGATCCTTGCGATTTAAAGCTCTGAGTGGTTCTGGACAGGTGTGTCGCTTACCATCAGGCGCCCGACTTGTTAGTCCCGTCACTCTTAAAAACAACCCAATACAAAAATCTGCAACAAGCACATAGAAAAATACGTAATGTCTGCTGATTCAGTTGGTTAGAGCGGTGGCGCCGGTGTGGCCACAGACGCTGGTTTGAAATAAGAAATATTTCTTTTGTTGTTCGATGTTAATAACAAACTAGTGGAGTATTTTTACAAAACATATATAAATATCGTGGTAGTAAAAAATATCAAGTTATTCAATAAAATAAATTAATAGACAATCCCACCAATTATTTCAATCTCAAACAGAAATATGATAAGAATAAGCTACCTGTAATATGAGTAGGTAAGTAACAAAGCTAACTTGAAGATTACTATGCAGAAGTAATTTAGAGAAGTTAATTTTCTTATTTGGTTCAACTGTCAATTGTTTCGAGGACTTCCTTTTGTATTATTAGCAATTTGAATGCTTTCGCGTATCTTAATTACTTGTAGTAATTTATAACCTAAACGCTGGTTTAACTTATAAACAGTATATCTCGATACCTCCAATGAACACTACTAATTTTAAGACCTGTTCTGTTTTTATTTTGTTTATTGTTAATTTTTTGACAAAATTAGTTTTTTTGTTTTTTGTTTCTTTTTTCCCGCAAAATTCGGGGAACATTAGTAAATAAATATGGCTGTTTACAAAAATAACAGAAAATTACCAAAAAGAAAAGTTGACGTAGTGTTCATTGGAGGTATTGTTCTATGGGCACAGGAACAAACAACGCAAGTAGAGGTCTTTACCCTTTTGATGCATAAAGCCAAGTCAAAGTCAAAAATTTTTATTTCATGTCATGTTTATTCATAAGCACATAGTACTTCTGAGAAAAATGAGCAAAAAACTCTAGGGTTTGTAAATAAACATTTGTATACATTTATCATAATTACAATATTTATTTCAAACATCATAGATCGAGACTACCTACAAGAGCTAAACTGGTCACTACCACGCATTTTTTTCTTGGAAGTAAGCAGAAGCTGTATAAACTTTTAGTATAAAGTTTTCGTTTCACTATAATTTTATAGATTTATTCTAAAGAGAATCATAGTATATAAACAGAAAATCCTTTTTTATGGTTAGATTAAACAAATTCTCGACTACTGTTGTCGTCTTTCTAATTGATCATTGGGATTTGAACTTCGACAGGAAGTACAAAAACGCTAATTAAGCGCATAAAGGTAAAGTTGACGGCTGGTAACTGTGAATGTTTGCACCTGTACAGGTTGAGAACTGTAGTCAGTAATTTATGAGTTTCTCCAAAACATTGTTCAAAAACTTTTGTAATTAGACCTTAGCATGAGCCTGAAGATGTGTGTATGTGTGTAGGTGTGTGTGTCTTACACATCTATTTTAAATGAACCCGATCTGTTAGGAGATGAAGCTGGGCTCCCTCCGACCAAAAGATACAACATGTAGGCTTTAAATACCTCTAATACTACCGTGCGAAGTTGCTAAAGCTCTTTATTACGTGAAGGCAGAAAAGTCTCCTGGCGAGGACGAGATCACAGTTGAACTTCTCTGTGCTGGGGGAAGCGAGTACTCTCGAGTAATTTTTTAACAAAGTCTAACAAGAAACTCGAACACTAAGACAATGGAAGAACGCGTTAGTCACAATTTTACACAAAAAGAGGATATAGCCAAATTGAGTAACTACCGCCGTATTAGTTTATTGTCTCAAATTTACAAAATGTTCTCACAATTAATAATAAATCGCATCACTACGTGTCATGCCCGGTATCAAGCTTATAGACCGTGTTCCCAATGTCCAGATTCGAAGTCGAACTAAGGTAAAGGACGTTGGGAACCGCATGACGAAGCCAAAGTGGAACTGGGCGGGGCACCTGATACGGAGACAAGATGACAGATGGCGTAAGGTGATAACTGAGTGGCATCCAAGGATTGGATACAGGAACGTCGGGCGTCCAGCGGCGTGATTGGCGAATGATAACGCAGGAATTGAGGGGCAAACCTGGATGAGATTAGCACGGGATCGTGGGGAGTGGCACAGAAACTTGGAGGCCTATACCCAGCATTGGGTGAAGTCAGGCTGTATATGACGAGCCTGAAGACAAAAGTTATCTCTTCTTCGAACTGTTAATTTTCTCCAGAGTTTCGAGAGAAAATTGACAGTTCGAAGAACATATTATGTTACAACATGAGAATTATTGAGTGTCATCGCTTACGATCATCATCATAATTAACACATTTATACGTCCTACTGCTGGGCACGGGTTCGCAACGCTAGCCTCATGCGGATTGGTGAGTTAACACGTTTTCCGAGGGTTATGAATCTTCGACGTGCAGGTTTCATCACGATCTTTTCCTTAACCGAAAAGCTCATTGTAAATTTGAAATTAAATTTCCCACATGAATTCCGAGAAACTCAGAGATGCGAGCCCGGCTTTTGATTAAGAGGCGGTAGGTTAAACCATTATGCTAACACGGGTTTATATGCTTAGAACACCTAAAATATCCTTCTATATATAAATATTATAACAAAATATTTATTTATGTTTTGCTCACATATTTCGCCTTTCTATTGAATCGAATCGCTTGAAAATCGCATTGAAATGAATCGATACAAAAATTTGTTAGATCGTATACACTTGAATCGATTTACATAAAAATCAAATTGTAATGCATCCCTAGTAGCAAGTGAGAGTCCACACGATTGCAAGGCAGGTATTCTATGAAACTGCCTCTTTTTCGCCAAAAAAATATTTTTTAAATTGAAATTAGTAATAAGTATGGAATCGTACTAACTTTCGTATTATTTTACGCATTCAAATAGGTTTCCGTTCACGATTTTGGGCAGAAATGGGTTATAACCAGTTGGGTAAAAACCCAGTTGAAACCCGGGTAAACCCACTGTCCATCTCTGAGTAAAAGCCTTTTTCCTAAACAATATGTAATACTTATTGCTCACATTTTAAATGGTAGGAAGTGCAAGTGACGGGACGAACAAGTCGTGCGCCTGGTCGTAAGCGACACGCTTGCCCGTGACAGTTGCAGCGCCACTCAGAGCTTTAAATCGCATAGATCTGAGGGGCACTGCCACCGCACCCGTCACCCTGAGATATAAGCTGAAAAGTCCAATGTGCGTGTAATTTCAAAAGCACCTTTTACCCTTCAAAATCGAAACGCAATAATGCTCACATTACTGCTTGGCGGCAGAAGTAGGTAAGGTGGCAGTACTGTCCTGGACCAATATTACGTATATGGTATTCAATGTTTTTTTCTAATGTTTTGTATGGATAATCGGCTTCATCTATTGGCAGTGCCGAGTGGTCACTGCATTTACCGCTATATTTATACACTTCACATCTAGGGCTGATAACTGTATATATTTTACATCCAATAATTTACATTCCCATAGCATAATCCGTCGGATATTTTAATAAACGTCGTAACATCTGGCTACCTTTATCTTTTAGTTGGCAGTTAAATCCTTAACGAAGTCATCGCGATAAGTGGTATTTATAAATAACAGTTATCCAGTGAAATATTTTGATGTAACTATTGCATTTGGTCCGGAAAATTTGCAATTTTATACTTTGCCTGTACTAAAAAGTAAAGTTTGCATTTAACGAATTGCTGTAAAACAATGCTAGGTATAAATCAGGGTTGTTGCGAATATCAGCATCTGCAACCGCGGATAATCAGCATAAATTAAAATATCCGCTTCAACATCCTCATTCATCAATAGGTACTGATATTCATTGCTGATGCTCAAGTCGTGACATGGCTTGAAAGGCACGCTGGAATAATTTACAAATCTTTCAGAATTAGACTGTAAAATCAGCTCAGTCGAAAAAGTCGAAAGATTTAAGATAAGATATAACTTTGATAAAATTCCAGAACGATTAAGATTGATTGTAAACATGCAGATTGATTCTTTTGTTAATAAATGTTACAAAATCATCGATATAATATTTTATTACAATACCAAAGAAAATAGAAAGTTTCCTCATGTAGATAGATTCAGCAAAAATGTACATTTTTCCTGAACCTATGCATGAATCCGTCCGCATCATCCGCATCAGTGTCCGCTGATGTGCAAAAAACCAGCATCAGCAGCAACCCGTTTGGTGTTAATAACGACTGTAACGGAATCATAAAATGAAAATGGTTAATATGTTTTTTTGAATAAATAATAATAATAATAAAGTATCAGACAACCACACCAGTTACTTAGTCTCACACTAGGAAAGTCCCAGTACCATAGTACTAGAGCAATGGAATTCACAACCCAGAAAGACCAGACTAGAAGCAACTTAGAAAAGTTAATCCCAAATTGGTCCTACCGGTAATTGAAACCGGGACCTCTTCATCCAGCATCCACAGTGCGAATCGTTAAATCACCCAAGATCATCATATAGTTAGGTAGCATCATTGTATTTGGATAGTTTATCATACTAACACAAAACAACAAGTTCAACTGGAAACTTTATAAATACACAGACTAAAAGTATCATAAATACACAGGTCAAAAGTATCTAGGGATCATGCACGTTTTTGATAATTACTGAACATCAAATAGAAATAGAAATGGAAACCATTTATTGCAACGCCACATTATAAGAAAGAAACACAAAAAAATAAATAAAACAAATTTAAGAAACAAAAATATAATAACATTTAAACAAAACTACAAATCAGCCACACGCAAAATAGGCGCTTTGTTGTCGAGTTGCGGACACCAGCCCGTTGCAACAAGTATCAACTACAAATCAGGTGTTTTTGATGAATTTTTTTAATACCATCGATTTCTTTAGTCAATTTAATTTTCAAATTCAAATAGATAAAATTGACAAAAAATATCCACCACTGTTAAAAAAAAATTAATTAAAAACCTGATTTTCAGTAATTGGCAAAAACGTCCTAGACCCTGTTTATGTGTGTATAAGCAAGAATAAGAACAATGAAATAAACTGAAGCAAGTGTGTTACTTTATATATCCAGACAGCAATAAAAAAATATAAAAAAGGTATATGCCCAACGTATATTTTTATTTATGAACTGTAATACTTTTATCCTTCAAGTACCTTGAAAAAGAAATGTAGAAATAAAATACAATTCTGACTCAGAAAGGGATTGTAATAAATTTTGTTTTATATTAAATTACGTAAAGGGGTTGTAAAGTTCCAAACCCACTGGGCTACCTTGGTGGACTATGGACTATAAAACGTATCTGGCTTTTGACAGTATTTTTTGACGACTTCTGTGATCGAGTGACTTGCACACCGGTTTTCATGTTGTCGTCATCACTGAGGTCCCGGGTTCTATCCCCGGCCAGGTCAATGTAGGAAAACTAACCTTTCTATATTGTGTCCGGACTGGGTGTTAGTGTCCATAACATAAGTGCTTTAGCTACTTACTTTGGGATCAGAGCACCGTATATTACTGTATATTTTCATAGAAAAGTTGACAAATGTACGAATAGTCCTTCATTACACCCAGCTCAACGGTGTCTAATGGGTAGAGCATTCGGTAGCTAAAGATGTTTACTTGAAGAGACATGCGATATTCATACATTTCGCAATGAAAATATTTACGGTTTTTTTAAGAAGACGGAAAAGTTTATTTTGGTTCTGACGAGAATGAAGAATCAGGGATGTCCTAGCTTATGTTAAGCTAGCGTATAGTTGTGAATTACTCTGTCGCCGAGTACCAAGTTACATTGATTTAAAAATTTCGCTAAAAAGTTGTAAGTATATACCTATCTCTTGATTTGGACTATAGTGATATAGTGATTATAGTCCTATGCATGTGTGTGTATTTATATGTATATACTAACACATATGGATCTATTGATACTTGAATTAAATGTATTATTATTATTACTGTGCGGATTTAGTATTATAGACTGTATATTTGATTCCTGGACAAATAAGAAAGACAAAGGAGAAACCAATAAAAAAAAGAGAGATTCTAATCTAATCTTGCACAACTAATCGAAAACACTCCAATAATGTCCAAGAACCACAAAAAAGCCATCTTTTCAATACCCTGCGATAATTACGTCCATAGTATATGAACCGCACCGGCTCCTGTTTATCTTGGCTCCTGTGCTGAGCGGGTTGCGCGCGCGCATTTCATCGGCAGCGCGATAGTACACTCAAACCAATGTCTCGGGTTTCAGTAGTTCGCTACCATAAAAAATAATACTTTAATAATATTGAACGTTTTTACATCAAACCTTTACGTAGGTAGTAAGGTACAGATGAAATTTATGTTTGAGTAAATTATTGAAGCCATTTGTTATAATGTAAATAAATAAAATAGAGTTAGATAAATAAGCTATAAATATAAGAATCTATTCTTATCTACACGCGCATACAGCATATATGACCATCTGAAACATTTATTTATTTATTTACAATCATCATCATCATCATCCACAGCCTGATTTCACCTACTGCTGGGTATAGGCCTCCCGTAGTTTGTGCCATGCACTACGATCCTGTGCTAGTTCCATCTACCGCCCGCAACTTGGACAATGCCGTCCACCATCTCGCTACAGGACGTCACACGTTTCTATATCCATTTCTTTCATTTCTTTCTTTCACCATTCGGTTATCACCTTCTCTGTGTTCACCACGTCTCGCAACATATCTTGTCCAGCTCCATTTTAAACGCTTTATAATCCGATCTCCCATGTTCTGGACCTTAGTTCGTCTACGAATTTCTGAATTCGGAACTCTGTCTATAAGTTGGATGCCGAGCATGACTCGCTCCATGGCTCCTTAATGTTGGAGTTGTAGGCTTATTGGCTACATCTGCAACATGACAACTTTTCAAATTCTACGAATAACATTAGAGAAATAAGAATACAGAAAGTTCGGTCCACAAGATTTATTATAAGAAAGGATATGAGTATATAATTTTAATAGTAGATAATCGACGTGAAGATAAACAATAAGGAAATTAAGGTGATTTGTGATGTCCTGTCGTACTAAGAATTGCGAAGGAAAAGGGCATTCGACAACGAATCAAAATTTAAAAAATAAGTGACCAGAGACCAGAAAAGATGATGTTAAAAAGGTGGGATGCCGATGAAGGAGGTCAGCATCGTGGCAGTATTATTTTTATGACTTTCATGTTAGACAAGAACTTTTCACGTATGATCACATGTGGCTTTGTTATACCAAGACGATATAAGAGTACACAAAAGATTACACATACTTGGGAGCAACAAAACCGGCAGCTTGATTTTGATTGCCTCTCCCGGTTGGAAACTGTGTCTTTTCCGAGTCGAGGCGCATAATTGCGATTCACAACTGGCCGATCGTAAACTATTGACAATTCTAATCGGAACAATAGTTGATTTAATTCACAAATTAGAAAGATATAGGATCGATATCGATTTGAATCAAAATCAGGACGCAAGTCTCTAATACAAATAGCAACACATCGGAAACTAAGAATGATATTATATCTGTGCGATGCTAATAAAGATATCGTAGGATTCGGTGTGTTTCTGTTTTTGTTTCTGATCTTGCAATTTTAAGTTCACGAAATGTAATCGGAGTGAAGTGTAGATGTATAAATCTTCTCCAACTCCATTGAACGTTGTTGCTTATCACGTTTGCCATGCAATATGCTTTTAAAGTGGATTTTATGGCGCAATCATCTTAAACTCAGTGCACTAAGTTTTGTTTTTTTTTATGATACGTAGTGACGGGACGAACAAGTCGTGCGCCTGGTGGTAAGCGACACGCCTGCCCGTGACAGTTGCAGCGCCACTCAGAACTTTAAATCGCAAAGATTTGATGGGCACTGCCACTGCTCACGTTACCCTAAGACACAAGTTGACAAGTCCTATAGTTGTAATTTCACCGGCACTCTTATCCTTCAAAACCGGATAGCAGTAATGACTGTAATGTTTAGTGCTTGGCAGCAGAAATAGATACGGTGGCAGTACATCCCTTGGCGAACTCTTTCAGAGCTCTACTGCTAAAATAACATATAAAAGCACTTTATATGCCCAGTAGCTCCGAAAAAACTTTGTTTCTTATAATTTTTTGCAAATTTAAGTCACTATTTCACTGGAGGTGCAAAATGCATACTTCTTCTTATCGTATCGATAGCATACACTTATACGTGGAACAGAACTCAGCCATGCCGGCCGCGCCATTAGTAGCCGCATTAAAACCTCAAAGGTGCAGGTGTTAAGGCGCGCAGGGTACGTGCTATGTGCCAAAAGAGCTGTACTTTCCTGGAGGGGCTCTTCTGCAAGCAGTTCTACACCAGTAGAGCTTCTAAAACTGTACTAACTATGTTATAACTTGATGGAAAGCCACCTCTTGAAGCCTTCTCTTATATTCAGACACATGATCGAACTTGCGCAATCCGTATATGAATCTTAGAATGCAATGATACCCATGTATCTAGTAGAACCATACTACATTTATAGTAACATATTTTAAATACTCACTCTTGTAATTGTAACATATGTAGCTCAAGACAGGATTTATTCAGAGTCATGTGTGCAAAAAATGAGAACGCAACTCTCTCTTTGCTATATGACTAGATAAACACTAAATATGCCCTCCGGCTAAATCGATTAATAAGTACAAGAAAATGACTTAGTAATATGACAAAGCTGTTTCTTGTTACGGACAACAAAAGTTGAGTGGGCTAATATTTTAATTTTAAATCTGCTATTGTTTGCAATTATTCAAGAAACAAAACAACTAAAGAAATAATAATAAGCCGTGATAGCTTATGGCTTGACCTACCGCCTCTCAAGCAGAGGCCGTGGGTTCGAATTAAGACTCGCTCTTCTGGGTTTCTTGGAATTTGATTTGAAATTTACCATGAACTATTCGGTGAAGGAAAAACCATCGTGATAAAACCTGAATGTCGAAGAAGGTGTGTGAAGGAAACGGAAAACGTGTGAAGTCCCCAGCCCGCATTTGGCTGGCGTGGCGGACAATGGTCTTAACCCTCGCCGGAGACCTGTGCCCAGTAGTGGGATTTATAAATGGGTTGATGATGATAAAGACATCATATAATACATTTTTATGACGACGTTCTCTAATATCTCTCTTTAAAGATACATCAATAGCTCAAATTTTAAAACGAGAACTACCTTAAATAGCCAAAATTGGGTCCTCACCACAGGATGCACAAAATACTGACAGTGGTCCCCATACATGCATACATTCCTTCGCTTGAGTTTCACAGTCGGTCCATACATTTTTATTTTTTGTAATCTCCGGGTGAGATCCTACTGTCAAACGACCTCGGCTACTAATATAAAGGACTCTGAAATGCCCGAGGATGGAAGACGACGGAGCGCGACCGATAAAGCGTTGGCGGGACGATCTTGATGGGTTTGAGAAGGAGTGGTGCCAAAGACAAGGAGCAGTGGAGGATTTTGGGGAGACCTTTACCCAGCAGTGGCACAATAGCTTAATAAAAAGCAAAAAAATTTTTTTTTTTGATAAAGAGTACTGGAATCCCACGAACTTTTACAATTTCAATTCCGAAAGGCATTTTCAATTTCAACGGCGAAAGGCAAAAAAATTTCAATTTACAGACTTGTGTGAGTTATAGGAAATTAGACTATAATTTTTTTAATGGATCTAAATTGCGTATATTTGTTTTTTCGAACAAACCAATGTCTCGATCCCTTTGCAGATCCCATGGTCATGGGTGATCGAGATGATAAAGTCATCAACCAGTTATATCTGACTATATTAATATTTGCATTAGCAAATCACCCTATTTTTCGCTATTGTTCAACGCCCGTCACCCTGAGATATAAGTTGCCAAGTCCCATGTGCCTGTTATTTTACCACCGCTTCAAAACCGGAACGCAGTAATGCTCATGCTACGGCTTGGCGGCAGAAATAGGTAAAGGCAGTACTTTCCTGGACGAATTTTTTCACAAGGAGCTACTGCTACTAAAGATAAAAATATATCCCTTTTAGTTGAACGTAAATCTGAACTACAAAGCGAAACGTCAAATCCTTTTTCCGAATTTCCAGATTTCCGAACAAAATCTCAATTTCAGGTCTTGAAACGAAGAGAAATGATTTCGTAGATGTACTTAAAGAACATTTCATATTGACTTTCCGATTAGCAGGTCAACAAATTACAACAGAAAATAATTCTTTAGAAAATTAACGATTTTTTGTGTAAATTAACGTACAACATGTTACGTTAATTTACACAAAAAACTTTGTGAGCTTATAATGCATAGATTTCATTATCGCTTAAATCGTAGTCAAAGCTAACACGCAAGTAAACGTCATCGTTGACATCAGCTCAGCTCTCGCATAATGTACGATCATCTTTGGTATCCGGTTCGTGTCCGTATCCCTTTACACCTTTTATATTACTTCTTCTTATTATACCAACTCATAAGTGCTTCGCTTTGAATTAATGTGCGATGATTCATATTGTAATAAAGATCAATAGCAAACGAGTGAGGTAATTTTTATAAAGATAAAAATCCTTACCGTGTTTCTTTCTTTTTAGTTTGTGGCTATGATGTTTTTGTCACTAGAATTTTCTTATAACTCGTGCCTTTGTTACAAAAAAGACACATGTGATCTTTCCGTTAAAAGTGCATTTATCATATGAAAGTCATAAAAGTAATAGGAACTACGTGAAAATAATTATGTAAATGCGAAATTTTATAACTCTCCTGGTCAAGCATAAAAAGTTATCGTTCATAGAATCTTTAAATCTCTTTCCTGAAAAGTTGTCATTTTGCATAACATTATGGTCTTATTTTGCCCTCCTTATCATAACTAACGTAATCGACTTTTTAGTGAAACTGAGTTATTAACGTATTTGGCATCAGCGAAACGAGATCTATAATCATCTAGCGGATTTTTAATATCTTTTATTAAAAAATATTTTTATTTCGTTTTGTAAGTGAATTGTTATTATAATTCTTATGAGAAATAAATATGTCCTACCTGTAAACCCTGACGGTTCGCGAGAGCTATCCTGGGGGGCCTCGCAGAGTTGAGCGTTTTACAACGTCAAAGTAAAGTTGTATCCTACCCTCATACATTACACCTCAGTTACAGTTTTATTGTTAAGCAAAATTAGCGTAATTGACATTTTTCCAAGATAAAATAAACTTTTTCACCTCACTCAACTACGCGATTTGTCGTACAATATTCATGTAATATAAATCCGTTGGTATATTTTATTCTTATTATTGTTAACATTAAATTAACAACAATAACTATTTTTGTTTTCTACTTTCTTTGTTGCTACTGGGGCTATGATGAGTGTGTGCTTTATTATAAAAAAAAATACAAGCACTCGTGTCAAACAAAAACTTGCATAAATAATAACTATAGGTTGAAAGTTACCAAATACAAATGCATTAGTGACAAGGAGGGCCGTATTTATACTACGGGTGCGTACTAGTAATTTTCACATATCACAGAGGATAGGCAAGGTACATCACCCAATTTACATGGAAACTACTGAAATGGGCTTACTTACAGCTGACACAGCATCTCTGTATAAGTTTGAAGCCTTTGTCTTGTGTTTGTGGCATTGTAGTCCCCAAACGGCCGGACTGATCATAAAGCGTTTTCTTTATTTGAAAGTTATAGTCTGTCTTTTTTGAAGACGGAGTAAAATGACAGTTCGTTGTGCAAAAGTGTTGCCCACTTGAGAGCAGCTAGTGATTGCAGTCGATAAAATTATTCTATCAACTATCGACTGAATATTGGTCACGCTTATGAAATAAATAGAAGAACTCAAGGCTTGACCCATTAATCACCCAACTACTGAGCTCCAGTTCATTTGAATTGTCAATTTTTGTAAGTTCATATATACACTACATTTAGAACTATGTTTGTGAAAATTACCAAGAAGAGACGAAGACGGAGGGATGTTTTAAAGTTTTTAATTTTAATTCAATATAGATGATCAAATCCGGCTATTCTTGTTAAAATGTGCATGATTAAAAATTGATCTCGATACTAGTAGGTCAACTGTGAAAATAAGAATAAAGAAGGCAATAACGCAATTAGTAATCATTGGAACGTCGTAACAAATCAAATGTCGAACAATTCAGTAATTTTTAGCAAAATTTTAGCTTTTTTTTACGATATATCGATAAAAGTATCGCAACAACTACATCGAGACAACAAAACAACTACAAAAGACAGATTATAATTTAATCGTTGGCAGAATTGAGACTATGTAGTCACACAAGCCATTTATTATATAACGAGTTCTTTTCGTTCTTTCGAGGTTTTCGCGATTGTTACACATAGGAATTGAAACTATTTTTCCGGATTTAAATCGCGTATATTTGTTTTTTCAAACAAACCGACGTTTCTGGCCCTTTACAGGTCCCATGGTCACGGTTGACTGAGGTTACCACCTCAGTCAACCGTGACCATGGGACTATTAGACATAACCAGTTGTGTCTAATATTAATGCAAACCAACCTTATTTTTTCACTATAGTTACAATAGTTATTAATTAAATACCTTATTTTTAATTTTACAAAGAAAACATTCCAATTTACGCTACATTAAGATTTACAAATTATTTTTATTCAGTTTAATTTATTATTAATTATAAATAGAAATTAGAATAAACTAAAACATATTAATTAGTACTGCACTCTTATGTCTGTTTGGGATTTTTCATTAGAGGAAATACTGGATCCCAAACTGGTGGTACGGAGAAACCATCTTCCCTGTTGAAATTAGGATGTTTTTTAATTTCAATGGCCTCTCGCAGCATCCTGGGTAGATAGATAACGGACTTCTTTTGCAAGAATCTGGGGTTTGTCAAACTCTTGTAACTATAGTGAAAAAATAAGGTTGGTTTGCATTAATATTAGACATAACTGGTTGAAGACTGTACCACCTCAGCTAACCGTGACCATGGGACCTGTAAAGGGCCCGAAACGTCGGTTTGTTTGAAAAAACAAATATACGCGATTTAAATCCGGAAAAATAGTTTCATTTCCCATTTATTATAGATTAAAAAATTTAATCGTGTTAGTTCATGTTTCATGATGATGAACTTCGGTTCAGCTGTTGAAGATCGTCAAATCCTTTACCCGTTAATGTATAAAATTAATATTTATTTTACTTATACTGCTACGATTGACTTGAAATTTGGTATAAGGACGTCCGATGATATGGTAATATGGTAACTTTTATCTGATGTTGCAACCACGATAGTCTGCAGACTACACAATTCTTCAACTACTTACTGTAGAACTACCGTATTTGGTCTCTCTAAATTGGTTTCGACGAGCTATTTATTATCTTATAGATGGTGAATATATTGACTTTTAGAGTACACTGTTTTGTGTCGGGGGGTTTTTCAAATTTAAATTAAAATTTACTAACTTAATTATTTTCCACATCCAACGTGTACGGTTATTCGTTTAATTACATTTTTGCTAAAGTTGATTGGTTTTTGTTATATACTGAAAATGAAGCATAAAATTATAAAAATGTCACTTCAATTACTCGCAATAGGCGCAAATATTACAAACTTAAAGTTTAAAGTTACATTGTAACTTTTGTTTCCTGGGTTTTTGTAAGTTAATACAAGTTATCATACTCAAGGCACCAGTTAGCCCGTTCATCTTGCTGTTGTCATATCTTGTCGACTATAACTTCCTTTTGTAGAAGACTTTAGTAACTAAACAATCAGCAATTTCGTGTATATGTAAGCAGATGACTATCGGTTCAACGTTCGTAGACCTGACGTTGACCGATGTTGCTGCTCAATTGACAGAGCATTCCTGTAGAACTATTAGTAAAGAAACTACTCTTTGTTTAGGACAAAGTGCCTAATAGGTCTCATAAACGTATCTTTCCGCATGCTCAAGAGGATAGAGGAATGTTTAAAATCCGATAAATCCACTAGAAATATTAATTTTAGCGAATGATTGAATTTTTTACGAGGTAATCAATGAGTCGTGCGGTAGGACGGGGCGGGTTAGCTCATCCGGCAGGCATTTTGGTGGTTTTTGTGATCACAGCCGTGTGAGGAAGGCCTCGGCGGACACGACTCAAACAAATGACGGCATGCGCTTACTTTAGAACACAGCTTTTCCCTTCAGACGCTTCTTCAAAACTTTATCGATGCTTCGTGTCTCTTCAAGAAATTTTAAACAGCTTTTTAATATGTGATTTTGACCCTGAATATGCAACTACTGTTTGTGGAACAGTCTTGAAGAATATTCGTGAAGTAATTAACATATTACTATCACGTACCTATTAATTACAAGATCGAAGCAATATTATGATAAATGTTCTTATGGCAATGAATTGTGCTTCATTAAGTTATCACAGAGCACTTATTTATAAAGTTTTGATATTGTAACAGACTTTTTTTGTGGCGGTGGTATTCATTCATAGCGCAATGAGCGATCACGCGTTTGCGTATTAAATAAGCTAATGTAAGTATTAGATATCAACGCGGGCGCAGATTTGCTACCACGTTCTGTATATTTAGGTAATAACAATCAATTTTGGAGAAAATCTGTGTTATGAAACAAAAATTATAAAGAATTAATAGGACCTTGCAGATACTTACAAGTACATATCGTAGAATTCGAATTAAGAGGATTTTTTTTTGTAAGAGGTTCTTAACATCGCACTCTTAGGGTCGTATTCTATAACTCTATTCTTTTTTTTTAATTTTTTTTTTTTTTATAATAATAACGCACACACCCAACATAGCCCCGCACTAGGGAAACCCTGTGTCGCGGGTGCCATGGACACACACATAGACAACTACAAATTACACCCAAACTCACGAGAGAAATAAATGTAGGCCATACAAATATTTCTCCCGGCCCGGGAATTGAACCCGGGGACCTCTGCGTGGCAGTCCGGTATGGCAACCGTTCGGCCACGGAGGCAGTTAATTCAATTAATTCAATACTCAAGTCAGGATTGCACTGGCAACACAAGCACTGGAAATACGACCCTAATGGCAGGGACTTGAGTATGATATCAAGTGCTTTAAACCATACTCAAATCCTAACTCGAGCATTGAGTAGAGTTCTAGAATACGACTCTTAGAGACAGAACTCACAAAGCGGTTTTGACCCGCGCCCGCTGCGGTTGCGGGACAGCTGTTTTATTTCAACACTCACCATACCGCAGGTTTGTGCGGTCACGTAGTCGCCGCGGTTGCGGAACGGCCCGCAAACTTGACGGGAGAGGATCGCAAGGCGCGCGGTTATTTACGATCGATTGAGATCCTCAGTTAAGTCTCAGACGTCGCCATGGACTCACATGAAAAACGAGCTATCGCGTTATACTTACTTCATCGAAGAATTAAAAGAAGAGGTCCTAACAGATTCAGGGTGTATCCTCTGATTCCGGAAAGAAATCGTTACGGATTATTCGTTATTCTTATTAAAGAGTTAAAAAACAAGAAGACAAATTCTTTAATTTTATTCGGATGTCCGTATTTACTTATTCAGAACTTTTAAGAAAAATGGTAACTGGTAGGAAATTAATTGATCGACTTCAACATTCATAACTTGAGAAATTGACACGCGCTGCCAAATCGAAAATCAATCACAGAATAGCGTGGGAAGGAAAGAGCCAACCCGCGCGTGGAACGCGTCGCCCGCGAACCGACCGCAGAGTGCGCGGGCGACGCCCGCCAAGCGCTCGGGTCACCGCGTCCCGCGCGGTTTGCGGCCACCACGAGCAACCGTCTCCGCTGCGGGCGTAAAACGCGTCGAAAAATGTGCTACTAAATTGTGCATACATTTCTACATTCTTCGGAGGCCGCGGTCCCGCAATCGCGGCGGGCGCGTGTAAAAACCCCCATGAGTTCTTAGCCTTTGTGTAATAACAACTACTTGGCGTAATAAAAACTGACAACTTTTACGAGAAAGTGAGAAAGTCTTAAATATTCGATGAACGAAATTAGCTCGTAGATTTTTTAATGCTTAAATAGGTAACGTATAAAACTTCACATATACATAATTTATTTCATGTAGTTAAAAAAGTTCGTATTATTTTTATCAGTTTCATGTGATTAAAGCTCATAAGATAACGTACGTATTATACCCTTCTTGGCGTCTTGGGTTTTAATTCTTTGGTAGTAAGACGTAATTTTAGTCGGATGGCTATTACTGGTAGGATCCTGCGCGGAGATTCTGATTGCCCTGAATTAGTGGCACAACTGGTGCGCTTGTTTGTCCCCCCGCTAAATAAATTTAATCTGCGTCCACGTGGTCACCATCTTCTGGCAGAGCCGGCATTGCGCACTGTGGCACACAGTAAATCGCCATTAGTTCGCGCTCTGCACTGTTTTAATGCGCTTCTCGTATCTGCACCAGAATGTGATGTGTTCGCAAGTAGATGGGTGACTGTGCGTGATGAATGTTTGAAGTTTTGTGAGATGATGGATGAACGACTATCATCTACGATCTAAAAATAATTTTATTGTTGTATGAATTTCACAGTGCCTTAGTAATTTACTGTTATACTGTGTAATTTTATGAAATAAATAAATAAATAAATAAATAAATAAATAAATACCAAGGATACGACATGTCGTCTCCGTAAGTCGTCTCCCTACAGATTAACTGACATGAAGTTTGCCTTTTTCATGGCGTGGAATTTGCATTCAATTCAATTTTTTTTTTTAATTTTCACCCATTTGGGTAGGCAAAGGTTTTACCATACAGCCTTATTTGCGTTCAACACTTGAGATCTTGAACTTTTTTTTCCATCCTCTAAGTCTTGAACAGTAGCTAGTGTCAAACTAAAAAAAAATATAAAAAAGCTTTTTTATTTGTATCAACTTCGATCACTGGTGTTAGTTTAGCTACTTATACTATTGTTAGTTACATACCAATAAGAATAACATCATTTTAATAATTTTATAACATCATCAACATAAAAATAAATTAAATTTCGACTTATACTTATACTAACTTAACAAACAAATTATATTATTGAATCCTAATTAGCTTTATTATTAAAATGATAAAGTGATTATTTTATTATTAGAAAAGTTTATATTTAAAAATGTAGACATGTGGTTCGTTACCTCCGTAACTTTGAGAATATTTTTTTAATACAATTTTCTCAAAGTTTTGTATACAAAATGTTGTTTCTTCTTGGGGCTAGGGGCGCTGTATAATTTTCCATACAAAATTCTGAAGTAATTTACGCGGTCGCTAGAGACAACTGTCACAGTAAATTTGTGGTAGAGGCACTGATTGCAGATGAGAAACGGAATCCTCTAAATTCCGTTTTCTCCATCATTAAAAAAATGTGTTTCTTTGTAAAATAAGGTATTTAATTAATAACTTTTGTAACTATAGGAAAAAAATTGGGTGGTTTGCATTAATATTAGACATAACTGGTTGATGACTGTACCTCAATCAATCGTGGCCATGGGACCTGTAAAGGGCCCGAAACATTGGTTTGTTTGAAAAAACAAATTTTCTCGTTTTAAATCCGGAAAAATAGTTTCATTTTCTATGTGTAATAATCGCGAAAACCTAAGAACTCGATTATTGATACGACGATTATTATTATACAACGTTCGGTTTTGAAAACTGACTACAGTCATACTCAGTACAATAATGTCAGATCAGATACGGCAATTAATAAAAAGATTGACGAAATCTGTGACTGTTTTTCTACCTGTTCCAAATTCCTTGTGATCATATGGTAATAGGTTTAGCTCTAAGACCGGCTCTTTTGGCCCATCGAACATCGTGCTCTGCGTGCCCTAACACCTGCAGCCTTGAGGTTTTAATGCGGCTTCTAGTGACGCAGCTGGCGTGGCTGCGTTCTGGGCCACGTATAAATGTATGCTATCGATACGATAAGAAGAAGTATACATTTTGCACCTTCAGTGAAACAGAGTCTTAAATTTGCAAAAAATTATAAATAATAATAACGCACACACTCAACATAGCCCCGAACTAGGGAAACCCTGTGTCGCGGGTGCCATGGACAGACACATAGACAACCACAAATTACACCCAAACTCACGGGAGAAATAAATGTAGGCCATACACATATTTCTCCCGGTCTGGGAATCGAACCCAGGACCTCTGCATGGCAGTCCGGCATGGTAACCGTTCGGCCACAGAGGCAGTTAAAGAACGAGTTAAAAGTTTTTTCAGTGCTTTTATATGTTATTTTAGTAGCAGTAGAGCGCTGAAAGAGTTCGTCCAGGGATGTACTGCCACCGTATCCATTTCTGCTGCCAAGCACTAATGTGAGCATTACTGCGTTCTGGTATTAAAGGGTAAGGGTGCTGGTGAAATTACGGGCACATGGGACTTGTCAACTTATGTCTCAGAGTGACGGGGTGCGATTTTAAGCTCTGAGTAGCACTGCAACTGTTATGGACAGGCGTGTAGTTTACCAGGCGCACGACATATTCTTCCCGTCACTTGATAGTATTTAAAAAAAAACTGTTTCAATAAGCATTTTCTCTATTGTAAATATGAATGCATGATGTGTCTTTGTTTTTGCGTATAAATTTGATAGGCATGTTCACATTTTCACCATAGGTGCGAAATGTACTTAAAAACCACATTACACGTAAGCGATAGAACTGTCCTACTCCAAGGCTCTCTTTTTATTTAAGTGCCAGGCTGTGGTGGTCGGTGGAGTAATTGCCAACCATCTCTGTTTAGCACCCTAAAATCTTTGATCGAAACATAACTTTGTTTTCCTGATACAATGAGATTAACTTTAGTCCTTATCTTTTTTTTTTGTTAAAAAATGATGCATGTATTGCACACTTAAATAATGCCTATTCACTCTCGTCTTGGAAAGGCCTAAGTTATACCGAAACAAGTCTGTATCTAAATAACTTCATCTCGATCTTTTTCTGCCTCTCTTTCTTTCTATAGTGTTTCTAAGAAAAGAAAATTGTTACGACGTATCAGATGGCCAACCATTTTTCCCTTCGGTTCTGTATTGTCTTCAATAAGCTTTCTTTTTCCTGCATTATTCTTAACATCCACTCTAAAGCTATCTAGATGAAAAGTTCGAGCAATCCTTTTCAATATTTAAAAGACAGCATAAGACGTACATAACATAAACTTCTGTAACAATTGATCTTTTCATAATTAATTTTAAAGTGGCTATAATTGTACAATGTATGGGAGACGGGAAAGGGTAATAAAGTCCCGACTCTGCAAAAAGGAAGCTAAATGCGTTTTTCAAAGTTGCACCTTGGAGCTCATTAACGAGATTCGTTATTAAAATAAGCTGGGGGCAATTAACTTCCACCCGGCGAGATTGCTTTTCGTGGTCGGCATCTATTAATGGTTATTTATAGTCAGTGGAAAGTAAAAGAATAGTGAACATGGATGTAGTTTGCAAAATGATAATTTACGCAGTGTAATGGCTCCTTTGATTGTTTATTGTTAATGGTGGTAGTGTAATTTGTTTCCGCTTTTAAATGAATAAAATCTTTTATTTGGTTCTGCTTTAATAGACACGGCGTAACAAAAAGTTTTGATAGTATTTGATTTGATGATCGTACTTACAATAACAAACAACTTTAGTTCAAAAAGGGCTTAAAAATAACAACATAAAATGGTGAATCTTCCGAAATTAAACTTTATGTATCGGAACCAATTTTACAATTCATTGATTTTGTAATTTAATAGCAGTAGAGCTCTGTGTGAAAAAGTTCGTCCAGTGAAGTATTGCCACCTTACCTATTTTTGACGCTAACCAGTAAAGTGTGCGTTTCAATTTTGAAGGGTAAGGGTGCTAGTGAAATTACAAGCACATGGGCTTTGTCAACTTATGCATCAGGGTGACGGGCGCAGTAGCAGTGCCCCTCAGATCTTTATGATTCAAAGCTCTGAATGGCCCTGCAACTATTATGGACAGGAGTCGACCCGAAAAAAGGGTTTAAAATAACTGCATAAAATGTTGAATATTCCCAAATCAAACTTTTTGTATAGAAACCAGTATTAAAAATAGTTAATTTTGAAAAAAACAAAAACCGTTACATTATAATAAATAGATAAGTGCTTATGTACCCCTAAGGCTGCTAACAGATGGACTGCAGTTAAAAACATGATTGGTGAAACGATTCTTGACGGGTTTACCATTGTTTACATTTTTAATTGCAAATTCCATTGCAGAGTATAGTCGGAAATTACGGACAAAAGTTTGTCGACAAATGAAAGTGGAGGATTTTCATGTTTATATTATTAAAATATTTTTATCTATTATTAGGCCAGAAGCTTTATATTTAAGGTAAACAAATATAAATACAATTTTAATTTATTTGAAATGTTAAAGCAATATATGAAGTTTTTTTTTGTAAAAGATACAATAACAGAAAACCATACTCATATCTACGTGTACTTCTACTTTTTTCGACTCACATGACTGTTGTGGTGGGAAAATGCCGTTGATATTTTATGTAAATTGGAACTGTTTAACTATATCATGATTTGTGACTGCTGTATAAAGAGGTGTAATATTTTAATTAATCTAGAGCCGCTACAAACCCAGTAAATTGCTAGCTAAGTTATTGGAAGCAGCGGATCATATTTATACAAATCTTTTTTTTTACTATTAGGCTAGTGGGTTAAGATACTATTTTGAACAAAGGATTTTCAAAGTTTGTTTATCTGTAGGTGTGACCGTAAATATAATGTTTGTTCAATGGTTAGTCTAAATGAACTGTACAGTGTCGTGGTAGATGTAACGGAGTTGGCGATAGTACAAGCACGTACAAAGGCGAAAAAAAGATAAATTGTACGAACACACCAAATTTAGTACACGCCTCTGGCTACGAATGGCATCAATAAACCTAACGGACTCAACAGATCAAGACTCCATCAAATTTTGCTTTTTATTACGGTTAATTAACACAGACTATATCTAGAATATCTGATTAAACCTACGAAAACGATATACATAAAGTTAACTTTGATGTAATTTTGAATTTTATGCATCATCAACGTTCGTTATCGAAAACAAATTGATATTTCGCCGATAAAACAATCGATTGTTTCTTTGTCCGTTTTAACGCGATAATTTGATTTTATTACTGGAGTGGCGAAGTTTTTAGTACTTTTTCTATTTCAGATTTTACGATGTTACCCTAAGCACATTTAAAAATAATATGTGACAAAAAACCCGTATCGCATTTTAAATATTTTATTTAAAGAAGAATATACAATTCTTTTCTTGTGACCATTATTTAATACAATATAAGATTAAAGCTTAATTCTAATTTTATACCACAGCATAATACAATGAAGTTATTTTCAATTCCAATGTACTTAAAACTACAACTGACATTTGTTGGCTTCAAGAGTCGTTCGAAATAGAGTTGTGTTCAGAACCCAAGATCATCTTAATCTTGAAAAGTATGAGAGGGATAAACAATAGTTAATCGATTAAGAAAAGTGGTTAGGATCAAGTTGCGATGCAAGTGGCGCTGGCGATGTTGGCGAGCGAGTGATGACAAATTAGCTAATGCACTAGACGTGAGAACACGCTAATGACAAAACATGGCAATGCCTTTAACGTATGGCTTACATGCCGCCGTAGAACTTTTTACTATTTTAAATGACAGATTTACGTTCCATTCAGGCAAAGATTCATTAATTCAGGCCTGTATATTATAAAAATGATAGCTGAACGTTTCGATTCGATAATTCTTAGTCGATATATCGAGCTGCATGTTAGAGGACATGTAGCTCGTTAGATTCGGCCTTGACCAACTGACCTGACCCTTTTGCGCACTCCTAGATCCTTGATTTGCACTTGTTTGTTTTAAATATTAAATTGAATTTCTAAAGTATAAAATAGATTTTAAAACACCTTAAACCTTATTTGAAAATTATTATTATTATTATTATTATTTTAAAAGCAATTTACATCATCCATAGAAATAAATTAAATTAAAAAAAAATTCTGTTTTGAAATGTAATTGCTTGTTACTAACATAGGCTTTTAAGATTTTTGTAACTAACACACTATGGACTTATCTGTCTGAGAATAAATAATTTTTAATTTAATTTAATTTATAAAGTGTTACATTTGTGTTATAAAAATTCCTTTATTTTTTTCCATACAGGATAAATAAAATATAGTGACAGTTAAAATATAAATATTGTTAATATTTGTCCAAGTAATAGTTTGTAAACGTGATGACTTGGTGACGATGCTAACCCTCCATTAGAGAATCTCATCATCATCATCATCTCTTGTCCTCTCTTAGAGAATTGAATAACTTACTTACGTTTAGAGTTTATTACCTATTCCTATTTGTTACCTATTTAAGCTATTATGGCTCTGTAGGCAATGATCAATAAATAAATAATAACGTCAAAACGGCTAGAAGAAGAAGAAGAAGAAGAAGAAGAAGAAGAAGAAGAATAGGAAGAAGAGGAAGAGGAGGAAGAGGAGGAAGAGGAGGAAGAGGAGGAAGAGGAGAAAGAGGAGGAAGAGGAGGAAGAGGAGGAAGAGGAGGAAGAGGAGGAA